>NC_141534.1:16070000-16207500 GCF_021556685.1 Rattus norvegicus | reverse complement strand
TGGTTATCAGCATGGGGCTGAAACTTTTAAATAACCCCCCATTCCGCATGTAACTGCCGGTATCATACCTGGTTTATTTCCTGAGTGGTTGCTCGTTTGTCCTGAAAGTGTGGAAGTAGGGCGGCTGGGGGCAGGTCTCTTTCCTTGTATTTTATAGCCATCAGACACTACAGAATGAGACAAAAAGAGACATTTCATTAGTTCCTTAAAATGTATTCCCAAGCACTCAGGGGCTCAACATTTACTGTATCAGGTAGGAGGCTAGAGTCAAAACTACGAAGTAGTAATAGTTATGATTCCCAAGTGTGAGGAGGGCGCTGCTCAGCGGTGACCAGTCCTGCATTAGTGATTTGCTCCAGTCCTCACCTCTCTCTGTCAGAGTTCACAGAAAACTAAGCCTTTTTGTTCTTAGACAGTAGGTATTGGGCTACCCTGTGCTTACTATGTAGCTCAGGGTGGCCTCAAACTCACTGAAAAATTTCCTGCCTGAGCTCCTGGGACCTGAGATTACAGGAAACAGTCCTTGAGCCTAGTTCTTAGAAGGTCCAAACATTAGGAATTTAAAAAATTCCACAAATGGAACCATTTGATCACCAAAAGGGAACCGAGATAAAATATGCTAGGAGGAAGGCTCTGGCCCAGGTGCAACGCTTCATTGTTCAGTGTTGGCACATATCTCTGCTCACACTTGCTGGGCAGGTGGGCCAGTCACTGGGCACTGCTCACACCTGCTGGGTAGGTGGGCTAGTCACTGGGCACCGCTCACACCTCCTGGGCAGGTGGGCTAGTCACTGGGCACCGCTCACACCTGCTGGGCAGATGGGCTAGTCACTGGGCACCGCTCACACCTGCTGGGCAGGTGGGCCAGTCACTGGGCACTGCTCACACCTGCTGGGCAGGTGGGCCAGTCACTGGGCACTGCTCACACCTGCTGAGCAGGTGGGCTAGTCACTGGGCACCGCTCACACCTGCTGGGCAGGTGGGCTAGTCAGCTGCACCCTCAGTGCAGCACAGATTGTCAGATGCAGAGAACTGTATCTACTTTTCCAGCTAAGCAAGTCCAAGCCTACAAAGTCATCAATGGCTTCTCTTTTCACTCCCTACATTTAATTCATTAGTCTTTTTGTTTTGCCTTAAAAAGCACCTGGCCGCCACTTCTGCTCATCTCTCCTCCAGGTGTCTTTGGTCACTTAATTAGTCTACTTGACCTCCAGGTCCGCTTCAGTCTGTTCATGATCTCAAGAGAATACTTCATACCCCCTCCCCTGCTCAAAACTCTGTAGCAACACCCATTACACCCAGAGTAAAACCCAAGGTCTCTACCGAAGGCTAGAAAGTAGAGTGAGTCCAGGTCTTCATGGGGTTTCACTATCCATTCAGCTTTGCTCCAAGGGAAACAACTTCCTCCAGAGTCCATCCCAGACACTGAGCCCGTACCCAAAGGCTGTTGTTACACAGATGGCAGTGGGGTCTCTAGTCAATTGTGACATCAGAGTACTCCTGAGCTATTTAAAGATGGCGCTCACCTCTCCTCTCTAGCCTACTCTGCTTAGTTGGTAGTCTTTCCCCATGGAGACCTTAAGATCATCATTTCCTTTTCCAAGGTAACAGAACAGTTATCACTATCATCACCATCACCACCACCACCACTACCATCACCATCACCAGCATCACCACCACCACCTCCACCACCACCACCACTACCATCACCATCATCACCACCACCACCATCACCACCATCACCACCTCCACCTCCACCATCACCATCACCAGCATCACCACCACCACCTCCACCACCACCACCACTACCATCACCATCATCACCACCACCACCATCACCACCTCCACCACCTCCACCTCCACCACCACCACCACCACCACCACCTCCACCTCTACCACCACCACCTCCACCACCATCACCACCATATTTAGAGAAGAGGGTTCTACTTGATAATGTGCAGAAAGACAGCCTGAAGCCTCTCTGGGAGTAAATCATTTAGTCAGTGTGGCTTTCCCTAGTCCCTACGCACTCAGGTAAACTGGCTTTCCCTCTCCTCAGAGCTTTGGGAGAAAGAAAACTTTGGTGGCAGTGATCCTGTGAGCAAGCAACAGATGTGGCAGACAAGAAAAGGCTGACAAGAAAAGGCTGAGGTTCTTAAACCTCAATCATAATAATACGAAAAGTAAATTACTTTTATTTTAATAGTACAGGGAACTTCACCAGCTAAGGACAACATGGGGTTGGAGAGGTAACCCAGGCCTAGGGTGCCTGACTTACACGTGTGAGGCCCTGAGTTTAGTTTCAGCACCCAAAACAAAACAAAAAACCAAAGAAAAATCCTTCACCTATCAAAAAATAAAGCAGACACATATCTTCAGCTTTCCAGAATGAAGAAAATGTGAACTCTTAGGGAGTGTCGCTAGGGTTACAGGTACCATGTTAAAGTTCGTCAGGAGGAAAAGAGAACTTTTTCAGATGGGTCAAGTGATGTTTCAATATTGCTTACTTCAACCTTTTCCTTGTGTTCAGATAGGAAAACTAAGACACACACCATGATGCTAAGTTTTTGCTCACCCTAAGAAACCCTGAATGATCTTCCCGCCCCCTTAAAAGCTTCATTCCGTTCGTGTCTAAATGAGCACTCTGGAGCAAGGCCAAAGGAAGACACAGACAAGATGCCTTGTGGACAGCCTGACAGTCTCTCTGAGGCACTTAGAGTGAAAACATGGAGGCAGCCAGCACTGACGGCTGCCTTCTGCTTAAAAACTGCACAGCCCCAGACAAGCTGAATAGCCGTTCCACGGTCCGCACAGCTGTGACTTCCCCGTTCCTTGCAATGGTCTCCCTGCAGAGGTCCTGGGGTTCCCACTGCTTTGCTTCGACTTTTGAGTATGTGATGGAAATGTCTTCCACAGCTTGATGTAACTGCTGACTGAGATGCTCAGTTGGTTAGCATTCACTTCCTACGGCACATTAAAAAAAGGATCTCTACCACTGAGATAAATCTAGACCCTTGAATGAAACTGAGTGTCAGGCTAGCTTTGAACTCACAACCCTCCTATTTAGCCTCCCTACTCCTGGGATTATGGGAGCAGCGCATTATGCGTGGACTTGGTTATGGGCTGTGGCCGGCAAGTTTAGAACTCAGTTCCTCCCTGCACAGGCATCCCTGTCCATCACATAGTTGGTGTCTGTGCAAGTATAGCTTTGGGGAATTAATGAGAACACATGACATCCCTTTTTTATCATAGTTGGATATTGCCAGTTTCATGTTTGAGTTTCAATATGTCTGTTGAAAACCTGAATGTAACAGGCCAGACATATATGCAATTGTTCCTCGATGCTACTCCTTCAGCTATACCTTCCAGGATTATTGTAACGTTTTGATCACAAACACCAAGTATCTAATTTTAGTTGTGTAATTCACATTATATGAAGAAATAAAGCAATTCCATAACACCTACTGCCTTAACTATTGAGACCCTTCCCTTCGTTTAACTTCGGAACCATAGTCATAAGTTTGTGTAGCGACAATAAAAGGTTATAGGAGTGAGCGCCAGATAAATACATCTTATTCCATCAGACTCAGTTTTCTTCCCTATCAAACTGTTCAGACAGTGCCCTACTAGAACAGGACACACAAGGCTGGCTGTCAAGAACAGCACTGTGAAGCCCTTGCAGCTGTGAGGGACAAGAAGCCCAGGCTACTCGGCGACAGTGTTCCCAGGGAGCAGCTGCAGCTGTAACCTTGTAAATATAACTTCCCATCTGCAGAGACTGTTGGCTCCTGTATGGCCTCAGTCTGCTAACCTGGGCCTAGTCCTGGCAGCTTCCAGCCTGAGACTCGCTGCTGGGTAAACCCGCTCTTCCTAGCTCTTCCTGAACTCTGGCCGGTCAGCCTGTCAGCTCGGCTGTTCTGACTCCAGCTCCTCATGCTGATTCAAACTGGCTTCTCTCTCGGCCTCTGAATTGCTCTGCTTGGGCTCGAACTAACGTTGGCGATGATTCTAACCTTCTGGTTCCTTCTCGGTCTCTGGCTCGTGCTGCCTTCACCTGTCTCAGTAAAACTGCCTCCTTTCCTCCTTCCTTTCTCTGTGCTCTCTTAAACAGCGTCCCCTTCCTCCTCCTTGGGAATACTCGGTTCTGTCACGCCTATCTCGGATCTGTCACTTGCCACTCAGTCAGACATCACTCTCAAACACAGTACTCCCTTCTACAGACTAACTTTCCCGTCACTGTTTGGATTAAAGGTGTGTATAGAGAGTTTGTCTGTATTCCCGCCAGAGGGATTAAAAGTCTGTGCTAAGGCTCAGTCACACCACAACCAGAGACACGATTTTTTTCAGTAAACAATTCAAAACCAAAGGCCAAGCAAGAATGTGAAGAATCCCAGAGCCACTGTCCAAACACAAGAGAACCTGGCCTTTTCTGTGTGTGCGAAATCACATGGTGATTAGTTTCAGCTGACAGCACGGTGAGACCAGAGACAAGCCTTTCGCCTCAGAATTTGTGAATCTCATCCTCTCCTGAGATAACGTATCCAATTTGTTTTGATAATTTGTTCTAAAACAGCCCAAGAAATTGCCACCTTAGTTGAACACGAAGGAGAGCTTGTCTTAGAACATTCATGGCCTGCATATGCTGTGGGAACATTAAGAAACCACCCACTTAGCTGTTTGGTTTACTGAAAGCACCCCCTTGGTTCACCTTACAGTTCCCTAGGCGCAGAACCAACAGGACTAAACTTTACACACTTTACATTCAATCAGAAAAACTTTAACGGGGGAGCTGTCTGCTTGTTTGGTTTAGACAGGGTCTCGTTGCACAGGCTGGCCCTTAGCCAGTAGACAAGGACAACCTTGAACTTCTAAATCTTCCCGCCTTCCTTCCTCAAGTACGTCAAAGGGCTGGGATTGGAGACGTGCACTACCACACTACGCAGAAAAAGGGTTTTTAAAAAGATTACTTTTTAAACACCGTGTGTATATGTTTGTGTCTATGAACACGTGAACGCAGGTGCCCAGAGTCACATGTTAACTGGCAGTGGTGAGCCACCCGACACGGGCGCCAGGCAGTGAACCTGGAGCCTCTACACTAACCACTAAGCCATCTTCCCAGCTCCCAGGAAAAAGTTTTTATCTTAAACAGGGAAAGGAATAGAAATAGAAATAGAAAATGTTGTATTTTCTATTTTTGTATTGTAGCATACACCAGGTTACCAGGCAAGCTATTGCTCCTCTGATGGAGACTTAAGTCTCCAGCAACTCTCCACACTAACGTGTTGGTGGCCACACCCATTATCCCCATCCCTAGGAATGGGGTTTGTGACTAAGCACAGCACAGACAGAGCACACAAAGGGGTGGGGGAGAGCAGGGGACGGGGTGTGTATGTGTGTGTGTGCGGGAAGATTTAGAAGTTCATGCACGAGTGTGTATGTGTGTGTGTTAAACAATGCAAACGGTTTCCAGTTTTCCTGAGAAATGATAAATCAGACATTGCAATTACTACCCAGCTAAACGTTAACAGCTGGGCAAAGTTATAGAATTAGATTTAATCAATTAAGCTCAGCCTGTAATTAGAAAAAAACTAACTTGAAAAGAGAAATTAGAATTCAACTTCATTAGACTTTGCTTAATTAAAGTGAAAGAGATTGTTTCTACTTCAGCGAGATCATAAATTCATGGAAAATCAGCAAATAGTGCCAATGTTTTCCAGACTTAGGTTTTGTAACCGCAAAGCAGAAAAAGCCCCCACACTTAAACGCAAAAGTTTAATCAAAGTAAAAGTGGGTGACTCCTGGAAATGCCCCTGAATAAACAGCAGCCATGACTTAAAACATTAGCTGGCAAAAACAGAGCAAAACCGTTTTAATCCCCAGTATCAGGCGGAAGAGTTTAGTCAGCAAGACTTCTTGCTGACTGCCAACAACTGTTCCTCTTCTGCAGTGAGTCAGTAAAACACTGTAGAAATTCTTATCAAATTTCACATGAACGTTACTGAGTGACTGGTGTGTACTGAAAGACCAATTTTATCCCAATTCATGTCACTAAGCTTTGGACTTAAATTGTGAACGTATGGGCTGGCCCATTCCCGCACCGGCCGCCTTGCTCGTTCTGCTCTCGTCCTACTCAGTCCCAACATCACAGAGGGCACACCTTACCCATGGTCCACACTCTCACACTAAAGTGATACGTTTTGCTGCAAACCCACAGGGACGTCACCGGCATCCCACATCCCACGTCCACACTTCACTTACGGCTCACTGTCGGCCAGCAGAGCCGGGCTTTGTAAATGTGTAACATTGTAAATGTGTAACATTGTAAACGTGTAACAGTTCGAACCGACTGCTGCAGCAGCTTTCAGAACCACATCGATTTACCACAGCTCAGCTCCATTCGCTCCCTCAGAAAACTGCTTCTCCCTCTTCTTAAGAAGTTTTGACTTTTACAACACAGCCGTCTTCCAATACCACCTGACATTTTAAAATAATGTTTTATATTGATTCTTTGAGGATATGATGTTTTATATTGATTCTTTGAGGATATGATAATGTTTTATATTGATTCTTTGAGGATATAATGCTTTGTGTTGATTCTTTCAGGATTTAATCGTGTTTTGTATTGATCTGTGGAGGATATAAATCAAGCAATGGGTTTTGATCATGTTCATCTTCTTCCAACTTCTCCAAGACCCATAACTTCTTACCTACCTGAGTTCACTGCCCACTCCCAGTACCACAGAGTCTTACTATGTAGCCAAGGGTATCCTGGAATTTACATTGCTGGTACAGCAGAAATAAAGGAAACATTTGGTTACCTTGAGTTTTGATGCATGATTGCCTCCTGGTCCCTTTCCCACCCCACTGTGCATTCTGTGACTTAAGCATCTCAGCTTTCTACCGGAGTCAAAGCCCCCGGTCAAGAGCACTGCCTTGGGTCCTGAGCTGGATCACTCTGGGGTTCAGTCAGATTCCTATACACACCTTGCAGTGCAGGAAACTGTCCCATGTAGATGGGGCATAAAAAGGGAGGAGCAGAGAATGGTCAGTGCTTTTCTTTGACAGTGGCTCTTATGTAATCCAGACTGGCCTCACTATGCAATTGAGGATAACCTCGAACCGCCGATCCACCCATCTCCTTCCACATTCTGGGACTGCATGTATATCCTACTGCGGTGGATCACCACAGTGCTTATGTTTGAGACTTTCTAGAAGACAACAGGCCCACGGTTCCAAGGCCAGAGAGAAGACACACTGTCCGGTTTGTCCTCAGGATTTAGAGACAGGCCTTCCCTACTGAGCAAAGCCCAACTGCAGCAGCATTCCTGCTGCCCCTGCCTCCTGAGGGTGGCTTTATAATCGTGTGGCTGCACATCTGGCTGCTTGGCTTTTTCTGGTGAGAGAAACACGACTTGAGTTTTGAGGCCCTGTCCTGTTGACAACTTCCCGCATTCACAAGGCTTCCTTCACCCACAGTATTCACCAAGAACCAGAGAGGCTGGATTTCTGCGGATCAGACGACAGAAGCTAGGGTGGCGTGAAAATCCCACTAAGAATGGACGCTCTCGCTCTTTTTACCTTTTCCACCTCTCCCTCCCTCAATTACAAGACTCAAGGTAGAGAGAAGACGAGATCATCCCAGCAAGCTGAGGATAGACAGGAAACAAACTTCTCGGTCACTTTGTCTACCACTCTTTGGCTAAGCGTGTAGCTGTCAAGCCTGTGTCAGCTGTGAACCCTGTTGGCAGGGGTTTAGTCAAAGCGAGTCTCGTTGACTCTGCCCAACTGTGCTGTTGATAGATCAACTCCTAGAATGTATACATGATGCATGGAATGCATAAGAAGCCCACTGCTCTTTCTGGACTCTCACCAATGCCTCCCTGCCCACAGAGCTCACTTGGTCACCACCTAGGTTTACTGGGAATTCAAGGGCAGCTTGGCCTACACAGTGAGTTCTAAGCCAGTTTGGGCTAGAATGTGAGAGACTCCATTTCCTCTTGTTACTAAGAATGAGGTGGGGGGGGGGTGTTGAGGCAGGGAGGGAATGAAGGAAGGAGGATAAGCAGAGGGAGAGAGGGAAGGAGGGGAAAAGAAAACGTTTTTACTGCAGAACTAAGATACTATTATGTTAATAATTGAGACATAAGCAGACCCTTCCGCTCTCTCCAGTCTTCCCGTCACAGACCTGGGACAACTGCATCTTGGGAAGAGTGATAAAGCTGTCAGCTTGGGAGGCAGAGCCCACCCAGACCACTGTGGGCAGTAGTCAGCCCAGCAGTCGCTCTGCAGGGCAGTATCAGGCTGCTGGCTCAGGGAACAGCCCTCAATCACTCGGTAAACACTGCTGGGATGGCCTGCGAGTAGCGCCGGGCAGCTCGGCTCAACTGGCCAGGACAGAGCTGGAAGGCCAAAGCACACGCTCCGGGCTGCCTCGTCAGCTGTCCTGTCTGCGTGCAGTGACAGATGGGAGGCGAGAGCTGTGCACCAGGCGTGTCCGTGCACAGCAAGTGTGCGGTGAGCGGGCAGCACTCCAGGCGCACCACCGTGCTAATGGCACTGGCTGGTCTCCCAAGGACTACAAATGGAAACAGAATGTGCTAAGTGCCCGCAGATGTGGACGCAAAGCTCTGCTGGGAGGAGTTCTGGAGAATACCCGTGCTGACTGCAGACAATGTGCCCGCCATGGAAGGCGGGCATCACGCACCAGAGCAGGAGGCAGTTTGTCCTGTGTGGCACAGGGAGGAGAAGGGCAGATTCACAGTGTGCGATCTCCCTGCTTGAAAAAGAAAAGGTCAAGTTCCTTTATAAGTGAAGGGTTATTACCTTTCCCCTTTTGTTAAAATACTGAATTTTTACTTGCTTTAAGGAGGGCGCTATACATTTTATATAGTACATATTTGCTGCTTTTCAATTTTAGGATATGAGCAAAAAATCCCCAAGTTAAGATGAACAAAGCATTACTGCGGTGAGTCAGGGCAGAGACCCAAGGACACAGTTCTGTTACACACAGGAAGGAAGCTCATCATAGCGACAAACACTGATCAAGAAGTTTGTAATTTCACTAAAACAGTAAGAACTAGAAATGTATGTACCTGCTTCCCAGGGTAGGGGGAAGCGGGTAACTTAGTGGACAGTAAGTGACTTCAGGTGAGATGCACAGGCCCTCAGAAGAAAGCTGCCCACCTCTAGGCACGGCACCGGCTTCCAGTTAGCCTTCCCCCCTTTATCAGAAACCCAGCCGGAAGGATCTCCCCCACTCTGTCCAATGAGCCAGTACAGCCAGGGCAGCTCTAGGGTGGTGTTTCCGGAAGCTGTCAAGCCTTTGTGTCACCTATGGTTCAGGTTAATGGAAGGTCCACGTCTTAAAGGCTAGTTCGCCGGCCACAGAACGATGGGGAAATGACAGAACCTTTGGAGGGCGGCCCTCACCTCACTACCGTTCATTGGAGGTACATCCTGGGGGAAGGAAACTTTAAATCCTGCCCTTTCCAGCCATGGGCCACCGCCCTGCAGTTTCCTTTGCTGCAGTGTATCTTGCCACAAGACCGAAAGCAATGGTACCAACTGATCACAGAGGAGACGGAAACCGCTGAAACTGACAAAATAAGACCTCCTTCACTTAAGTACATTACGCTGGGTGTTTTGTCAGGAGTAGCAGAATACAGACTAGGAACGATCCAATCCACCCGGGGTTCTGCATCTGTGCTGTGGTAACAAATACTTTGATTTCAGGGAAGAAGCAGACAGAGCAGACATGCTCACAGCCCAGCAACACTAAGATCAACAGTCCCCACCATCGTCTGTCGACACTTGTGTCTTTTTGGTCACTGTACTGCCACGATCTGCTGTGTCAACACAAACAGAAGTCCATGTCTGTTAGATGAGGCACATCTCTGCAAATCTCAGCAGAGTCAGTATCCCATGCTGAAGACCTGTGAGCAGGATGCCAGAAACTGTCAGAAGCTTACAGTTCCCAAGAACTCCCACCTCCCACCACAGCCAAACACTCTACTGGTTAAAAGGTCTACATTATAATGACAATCTGCCCAGTTTCTTGCCATCCCGTTCTGAGTCAAGCACAAAGCTTTAAATCAAAGTCTACAGATTCAGTGATCAAGAGGTGTCTGTTTAAAGCACTGGGTCTCTGAGAACTGCTAGAGAGGCACAGCGGAACCCGGGGAGGCTAGCCCTGCTTCCCAGGAAGGAGCCCTGGATTTTAAAAGGCTTCCAGAGCAACTGGACTGCAGAATTTAGTTTAATTTCACATTATTCATTGCTCACTAAACAGGATGGCGTCTGGGCTTCCTGAATTAAGAGCAGTTGGTGGCTTCCACCAGCCACCAAATGAGTGTACACGGCCGTAAGGCCACCCAAAGGCTTTCCACAACAGGACTTCAACGCTTCAGCAGTTTCAACTCTCTCGGAGATCTGGAAAAGCCAGTCTGGATAGCTTTTCAAGACATTAATGAAATGTATGAGTTAAAACAGAGCTACAGGGTTGGGGATTTTAGCTCAGTGGTAGAGCACTTGCCTAGGAAGCACAAGGCCCTGGGTTCTGTCCCCAGCTCCAAAAAAAAGAACCAAAACAAAACAAAAAAAAAAAAAAACAAAAAAAAAAAAACAAAAACAAAAACAAAAACAAACAAACAAACAAAAAAAAACCAAAAAAAACCACACAGAGCTACAAAGTCAATAAAAGCATAAATTAGACTTAAAGGATATCATATCGGAATGCTCGTACTACAGAACTAATTTGCCTTTCTTTATTTTAATGGTAAAATCTAGGGGCCTGTATAGTAACTGCTATGCTACCAAAGTAGCCACCATTCAACCACTTCTCTTGAGCTCTCTGAAACTATTATGAGATGGAATGAAAACATTTCCCAGCTGTAGCATGTCACTCACATTTGAAAAGTGCATCTCAGTTTTCAGGGGGGATTTAGTGAGCAAGAGAAGTGGTGGTGGTGATGATATGTTGATGATGATATTTTTCTGATGATGATGATGATGATATTTTCTGATGCTTTCCAGCCCCATCTCCTACTGAGTGACAGATACACCTCTTACACAGCCTCAGCGTCCCATGGCTTATTAGGCCGTGAAAACCTCTGAAGAGAGGAGACAGTGCGCCTGCAGCAGGGCCCGTGTCGCTCTGCCCCTCTGAACATGTCTCTTTCCCAGGGTACAGATAAACATACTAGTTCTTATAAAACTTGGAGCCAAACCCACTTTGAAGCCAAACCATTTTAAAATAAATAACGTTGGAGTACAATCTCTACGTCTATAAAGGGTACATAGTTTCTTTTCAATTTAAGTTTTTAAGGTTTATTTTATGTGCCCGACTGTTTTGCCTGCAAATGCACCATGTGCACACCTGGTGTCTGTGGAGTTGAAAAGAGAGGGCACTGGATCCCTGGAACTGGAGTTACATATGGTCATGAGCCACTGTGTGGGTGCTGGGAACTGGATCCAGGTCCCCGGTGAGAAGCGCCAGTACTCGGAGCTATGGAGCCTTCTTCCTAACCCCTCCAAGATTTTAACTGTGGTAGCGTATACATTAATACAATTCATCATCTTAGCCATTTTTAAGCAGAGTTCACAGGCTGGGTATTGGTTTAAGTCTGTTCGTTAGTAACTTCCACATGTCTTCATGATCTTTATCTTACAGAACACACTGCACACTGACTGGATACATTCCAGTCCTTTCTACCACAGACCCCAGGCAAGGGCTCTTGTGCCTTACGTTCTTATGGTTTTAAGCTAAAACGTGTTAGTCTGTGTGCTGTCACTATTAGGAAATACCCAACATAAAGATAACTTGTAAAGAGAGAAGGCTGATGGCCCATGGCTGTGGGGTTGCTGACCTAAGATTAATGACCTTACTGCCCTGTCTGTCATCTGACAGGTCCACATTATCACGGGGTGACTGCAAAGCCCAGAAAAACTGCTTATATCATGGACCGTGAAGCAAGAGAAAGGCCACCTTCAAGGCCATGCCTCTCCAGTGAC
Organism: Rattus norvegicus; assembly: GCF_021556685.1. Taxonomy (NCBI): domain Eukaryota; kingdom Metazoa; phylum Chordata; class Mammalia; order Rodentia; family Muridae; genus Rattus; species Rattus norvegicus. The sequence goes on along the minus strand of NC_141534.1, from coordinate 16,195,491 downwards.
CTAAGGTCTTCCTATGAGGCCCCAGGACCTAAAGGTACCACCCTGGGTGCTTCGTACTGTAAAGGTTAAAGAACACAGAGGTGTGGGCTGCTCTTGGGGTAGGGGTGGGAGTCTTATATTCAAAGCTGGAACGCAAGGGTACATCGCTGTAAAAAGAACCGTGCAGCATGTCTCTTCATGACTCATAGGCTGTCCATGCTGTAACTTATGGGACTGTCTGTTTATTTACTTTCTACTTTTGAGGCAAGGCTATGCGATATAGTTCAGGCTGGCCCAAACTTGAGCTGTTCTTCCTTAGCTGCCAAGTGTGGGGTTACAAGTGGAGCTTACACCTGGTGGCGTGGCAAGTGAGGTGTGCAAACTGCACGCTGTTAGGCCTGAACGTGCAGTTAACAGAAGGCCTTCCATGTGAGCAGGCCAACTTTACTTCGGTGTCAGTCGCTGGCCAGTCTACAGAAGTGCATTAGGAATTGCTGCCACTCAAGGGCAGAAGCTTGGTTTCTAACACCGCTTTCATAGAGAAGACAGGGCAGGCTTATTCGTCTTTATTCTAAAACCTACTGTAGCACTGCACCAGATTAAGAATGCTGGCTGATGACGCCGGTTCTGTAAATTCTACTTTCGACCCTGGTCACCCCTTCAGCATGGGAGACGCTCACACTGGAGGAAGCCATGCTGTGCATGTTAAATTCTTCATCCTGTCTCTCCCTTCCTTTGTCTGGAATTCTTGAGCTCAATCTTCCCAAGAGACCCGAGGCTCTGCGGACTGATGACTCTTGTCCACTGAATGCTTACTTCTGTATCAAGGAGGAAGAGCGAGGCTCTTCAGCCCTTATCCCTTTACCCAGGAAGTACCATCCTGCGGCAAAGCACTTCTCACCTCACCCTGTGTCATCTGTTGAGCTGTCCCACACTGTCTTCCCGGTATGGCCCTTCCACTGCACCGGGAGGCTGTCCTGGGCGGACGTGTGCTGAGGCTCTGCTGATGGCTGCTCTGAGAGGCGTAAAGCTCATCACAGCTTGTTTCTGTGTCTCTTGCCTGAAGCGGCTGAGGTGAGCATGGAGTTGCTTCAATTTACCACTTGGAACCCTGTTCTTCTCAGCCACTGGCGCTTTTTTCCAACAAAGCGAGTTGAGGGTGTGGTCAGGCTTCCCCTGATAACCAGTGCGAACAACTTAGAGACCCAGGACGTGTTTTTGAGAGGACCTGGTGCCCTGCACCATTTATATTCCAGCTTTGGTTTAATGTTTTATTAATGTGCAAATGCTTCTAGTTTATAAAACTGCACACTGTCCTTTACTGCATCCTGTAAATATTTTTAGAATGCCAAATGTCATGAATATTTTTAAAACAGAGGTTTTTCTGGACTTTTTTTTTTCATAATTTTCACATTTAGTTAAGTAGAGTTAAGAAATAACAGTATTTATTTAAGATTTATACATCTTAGTCTGTAACGCTTATTTTCCAGGTGTTGGCACAGTTGTGTAACACGAGCAGACTTTAAACTATAATATTTAAGGTCAAATTTAAAGCCCAAAGACAAGCTGAGACAGTGACATTATTCTGGGAGGGAAAAAAAGCCTGAGAACTTGGTGCTCTGAGATCTGAAAAATCATTCTTGTATTCTTGTTGTTATTTTTCCAGTGTTTGGGATTAGAGCCAGCAGCTCATGTCTACTATGTCCACCACTGACTATGGACACGTGTGGTCCTCAAAGTCACTTTTATTTTTGAGACAGGGTCTCTCCTTATGTGGCTTAGACTGGCTTCAAGCTTGTGGTCCCTTCCTCCGTCTCCTCAGCTCTAGGACTACATGTCCAGCCATAACTTTTTTCTTAATTTAAAAATTGTACTTATCAGTGTTGTGTGTGGTTTATATGACTGCTGGCACATGTTCCGCAGCACACACGTGGAGGGCAGAGGACATGCAGTGGGGTAGCTTTTCTCTTAGCATCTTTACCTGGGTCTCAGGGAGCAGACACAGGCCATCGGGCTTGGTGGCAAGTGTGGAACCTACTGAGCTTCTCCCCAGCCGTCCAGGTTCTTTCTTAAACAACGACTTCACATAGCTTTGTACTGCTAAAATACAGTGATCAAAATGCTGGCTTCTCTCACAAAAACGAGCAAGCCTGGGAAGTCAGAAGCAAGCAGCTGTCACAATCCTCTGTGGTCCCAGGAAAAGCACAGCCCACGAACCCAGCTTGAAGTGAGGTCCTTTAAACAACTGATTATATAAATGACTCTACGGTGACTCTTGCTTCTTAAGAGGCTGTAATTATTGAGGGATTGTGAAATTTTATGAAAGGTTCCCACTCTACAACATGGTCTCATAGCAACACTTGACAGATACGTGACCCGAGGTAAAGAAGAAAGAGAACAACAAGCCTTCTATTGGTGGCCAAGAATAAGGGTTTGATCATCTTTGAAAAGGCTCCACGTACTGAAGGGCGGCTACAAGGGTCCTTCCCATAGCCATCTTCTCGAAGAACACTTAGATGCCACTTGGCAGGCGTGGGCCACGGTGGGGGGCAGAAGCAGGCAGTGGTGTGCTCACAGGGCACCATGACGATAGGACACAGGCTCTGAGGTCATGAGCAGCCATCTTAATGAGGGGCCTCCCACCTCAGCCTGGACTAGGAGGGGGAAGATAAACAAAGGAACCCCAGTATACTGTGCTACTGTAGTTAACGAGTCAGGGCTTTTGTGCTTCTCAGTAATACATGCTAACTAGAAACAACTTACAACCCAGTTCTTATTTCATGGAGGTCTTTATTTAAGTTCTTAAACTAGGAAGAATTTCTCCTTCATAATATCACAAGTGTGTATTTAAAACAATGTAATTTCCGCAATTAAATAACTTCTACCTATCTGACCGAAACACTAAACATTTACTAATACTGAACAAATTGAATATTTTAAATATTGTTGTCACCTTAATCATCATCACCACCATCACCATCTGCAGTAGGGTCTTCCTAAGCTGTTAAGGCTGGCCTCAAACTCTTGGGCTCAAGGAATTTCCCCTGGGTAGCTGGGACTGAGCCCCTGGCCAGCTTCTAAGTCCTTTTAACAAGAGGTCAACCTCTAAAGGACAGCTGCACACTTAGGTGACCGTTTTCTGAGCCAGATACTCAACGGTCCAGCTTCTGCCTTCCCCGCTGTCCCGCAGCTAAGGTGCTCAAACCACTGCTTACAGTGGGATGCTTGGTGTGCACTTTGCCTAGGGATGGCCCATGTACATGAGCTCTACGTGTTAGAAATGCGTGGCTTTCTGTTGAATCTGTCTTTTGTTATAACGAGCGCAGAAAGGGAGAACAAAACTTCATTTTCTTTTCCTGTATTGCAAAGCTAACAAACAGCTCAAAATGCATGGAGGTAAAAACCTCTCTCTTTTTCTCCAGGGTGTAATTTCAAGCCATTCTAATGACAGCTATTGGCAGAAAACCTGTGTAAAACACTCAGCACATTTCAACAATGTTAATAATTAATGAACATCCTCATCCTCTGCCATTAATTTATAATAAATCCAAGCCCCTTGTGCGTTTTGCAATGCTTTTCTTAGGATGCTACCCTACAGGTAACTAGTTGACGCTGACAGTCTTTAGATACCAGGGTTTGCACTGTCATAGTACACCGTCTGGGGGCAACAGCTGGTGTGAGGTGAGAGCCTGGGGTCTTCGGAGACTCACTTTCCAGAACTGTACAGGGTTCTTCTCACCGAGAACACTAGAGTCTACTGCCTGCTAGCAACAGGAGGACTATGTGCAGTTATGAACAATTACACATAATTGGGCATCAGTATTCCCAATATATTTTAGTAAGTTTTCTCTTCTTTGTGTTGGCTTAGAGGTACTGGGTGCATAAATATTTTGACAGTTTGTTAAATGATATGAACTTGTATATAAGAAAGGCAGTTAATGTTGAAGAAATCACCTCCAAGCGCTCAGTCTGTTTATTACCAGTTCTTACGCTAACACACAGAACCGACTAACCGTTATCTTGGTTGGTTTACCAGTTCTTACACTAACACACAGAACCAACTAACCATTATCTTGGTTGGTTTGTGTTTTGAGACAGCATCTTGTGAGGCTCTCCTTGCACTCATTATACATTTTAGGCGGGCTTCAAACTCCATCCTCCTGCCTCAGCTGCTAGAGTGGCAGGATTTAGGTCTATGCCATGTCTTCATACTCAGCTCAGAGAAAGAGCTTTGTGTTTATGGAGAGGAACTCCCTCTTCCTTTGATGTGTGAGGCCTTTCGTTTGTTCTCTGTATATGTGCAAAGATGTGCGTCCTGTTCATTGCTAGTTTAGAACTCTGGAAAAGAGCCACACTGTTACTTTTCAACATTTTACCTTCATATTCATGTGGCATTTGGGGTAGTTCTTTGCCCATGGGGTGCACAGAGACCTGAGGCTCTTCCCAAACTGCCAGAGGTGCTATCAACAGGTGCCCTTTGGTCTACTTAGTTCTAATTCTGAACTACAAATGCTCACCCATTTCCCACCCATCAGAAGCCACCCTTCATTTGACCAATTAAGCCCATCACTACCAACCGTTGATAGACATGACAACTCAACTTTACTCACATGATCTATTCACAACTTAGAAGGTCTTTCCTTAGTTACTATTCGTTCAAAGAACCACTTACAAGAATTAGAGATATGAAATTTGGCGCAAGGTGGGCATGGTGGCTCAGGAAGGAGTGGTACTGGGAGTTGTAGTCCAGCCTGGGCTACAGTGTGAGCCCTTGTCTCAAACACACAAACACACACAAAAGATAACTGGTCTGTGGGAGAGATGACTTATATGCTAAGGGTTCAAATGTTGGAGGCCTGGTCCCTATGTGGGGTTAATGACCAAAAAGACATCTTGTATATGTTCAGTGCAGATGTAACTTCTTTGTAACATACTGACCTGTAATGGGCTGAATCCTCACACGCAGAACCATGCAAATATGGATATCAAGTATCTGTGAAGTGATTGATTTCTCCAAGCAACCTGGAGATGCACTAACATCATGGTGGGACAGTATCTCATCCTTAGGACTTTTTTAAAATAAGAACATCACAAATGTTCATGAAGATGGAGAAAAACTAGAACCCTTGTTTACTGGTAGGAAAAACTGAAAAAGACAAAAACCAAAACCAGAACCAAAACCAAACCAAACTGACAATGACAAGACCCAAGCAAGCAATGAGTGCTCGGGTCAGAATTACGGTTGAGAGGAGCTGAAATCGGGATCTCAGAAAGCACCTCGTGATCACATTCTTACCATACACACACACACACACACACACACACACACACACACACACACACACACACACAAAGGTACACGTTAAATATCCATTTAGTCTGAAAGGACAGAGCAAAGACAGTCTGTAAGTCTTAAGTAGCAATCCTGTTAAAGGAAGCAACAGCTCAGGGAAGCTTGAAGGAGTCTTCCACGAGAATGCTGAGTCATGGGACAAGCTGCAGTACGATGTACACAGCAAACTCACAGAAGCAAGGAAGGGAGAGCTGCTATTCACCAGCAGGGACGTGCAGCTGTCAATGCATGCGAGCTCACACTGCACCACACTGCAAAGCATCGGGGGAGGGAGGTGGGGGGGCCCAGATCCTATGCTAAATCTTCACGCCACAGTTTATAAAACACCGGCTAGGAAAGTAGGTCACGGTGGCAAATTTACCTTGGTATAGAATCCCCAGGTCCATCAACGGCACAAAAAGTAAGCAACCACCAAAATGACAGTACGTTAACCAAAAGGAGTTTAGTAATCTATCCACAGACATTAAAAAGTTCAAAATTATAGACTCTACAATCCCTCTTCTAAAATGTTAAACTCACCTAAAGATAGAAGGGGCTTTTATAGCTAAAGATGGTCCATTAGGACACAAAACTGAACAAGCAAAAACCCAAATAACAATGGTCAGTGGAGAATGTCCCTCCATGGACTTTATGCAACCAGCAACATTAAAGCAAGGAGAAGCAGCACTGTGGCTCGGAACTGGATTCCGGCCGCGCACATTGATGCTGGAGTGAATCCATGAAGGCAATGCGCTGTGGTGACAGGATCTGGGTGATGCTTCTTTTGTGTTTGTCATGGGTTGTGTAGTGCTAAGGTATATTTTCATAGCCTAAAATAAATCTGAGAAGTAGCATTTTTAAAAAAGACAACTGAAAAATAAATTCACCTTTGCTTCTTAACAGACTCAGCTCCTTCATTTCATACCTAAATCTCACTCAGACTGTAAAACGCAAAACTACCCTCCCAGCTGTAGGTTGCCTTGTTTTTGGTTTTGGTTTTGAGACAGGATCTTGCTAAAGCGTAGCCTGACCTTAAACTCGTGATCTCCTTGCTTTTCTGTACAGCCCAGTACTGGGATCGCAAGGGACAGTGTGTTGCCTCACCCCTCTGCTGTTGGCCATTTGGAAAGACTGTCTGTCCAATTCCTTGTAGGTGAGGAGATCTTACAACCTGCTTGGTTGTGACAGGTAGAGCCTGGCCTCAGCCACGATCACAGGAGAGCTGAGATCATCTGTTGCTATTGGCTATGAAATCGCTGAGTAGATATCAGGAGATGCCACACCCTAGACCTGTTTTGAAATTGAAATTTAAAGGGATCAACTGCGGTAAGCCGGAAGCACACTTGATATAACGAGGAACTCAGTCCTAGGTGCACCGGGAACTCGTTATTTGATTTCACACCCAAGGTGAATGTGAGGCTTAGGATCCCGGAGGAATTGGACCAGCTGGGTGTTGTAGGCTGTAGACGGCAAAGGCAAAGTCCAGACGTAGGAAAAGTCTAACACTACATTCATGTGACTGAGAACTTCTCAAGGACATGGGCCCCACCTGGTCACTAACACGAATTTGACCGCCGCCCCCATCCCTGAGACAGGGTTTCTCTGTGTAGCCCTGGCTGTCCTGGAACTCACTCTGTAAACCAGGCTGGCATCGAACTCAGAGATTTGCCTTCCTCTGTCTCCCGAGTTCTGGGATTAAAGGCGTGTGCCACCACTGTCCAGCCATTAATACCCACTGTACACCTTTAAACATACTTAATATGCATCTTTATAAATCTATGAAGAATTCTCAAGACTCATAGCCCCACACTCGGTAAGGAAGAACTCCCTATATAGAAAAATGCAAGGGCATAAACACTTTTTAGCTTTCAGTGATGTCATTTCACTGAAATGTAGCTAACATCTCTGGATGGAGTATTCGCTTGGCTTTTTATATTGACTATGACTGACACCACACTTTTCTTTGGGTTTGGGGTAACAAGGTTTCATGTAACCTAGGCTGGCGTTGAATTCTCTATGTAGCTAAGGATGACCCTGATCTCCTCATCACCTTGTTTGGGAATCTTGATTATCAGAAAAATACTACAAAACCAACCAAACGACTCAAAGTAAGAAGCCTTCTTATTGGTTCCAGGGATCAAATCTAAGCCTTCCCACATGCGAAGCATGTGCTAGACCCTAGCCTTAAGACGTCTTAAAATGTTACATAAAAATGTTAATCTTTAACCTTATAAGGGTTGTTACAGAAAACCACGAAACCTTTGCATTGTTAATGCTAGATCAAATCAAGTGAGCAGAAAGATTAAGCATTAACTTTCACCTTCTTGGCCATTTGTCATGTTGTTTGCTCTTTGGTCATATAATTTTATTCTGTTTTTGAAGACTTTAAAACTTGTATAACCTAACAGGTTACCATGCAGAGACGGCTTGTGGCATCACCCTTTAAAACTGAATAGGACCGAAGAAAAGCCATTTCTCATTAAGAATCCCTATGGCTTTTTCGAAGATGTAGATCAACAAACCTAATTATTTGTGTCACAGAATTTATTTAAACACATGCACTGCTCTAATACATGATCAAACACTTTAGATTTCGCTGAGCAAAACATCTTCGGATTAAAGAAGCACAGCGGGGGCTGGAGAGGTGGCTCAGCGGTTAAGAGCACTGACTGCTCTTCCAGAGGTTCTGAGTTCAAATCCCAGCAACCACATGGTGGCTCACAACCATCTGTAATGGGATCTGATGCCCTCTTCTGGTGTGTCTGAATTTACAGTGTACTCATAAAATAAAATAAATATATCTTTAAAAAAAGAAGCACAGCTCACTCTGCTGAGCAGTCAACGAGCGAGTTGTTCATGAGTGTTAAAAGTCTGAGGGCTGAGACCTGTCAGGTTACGGTTCAATAAAACCTTCAGGTTTCACGACACTCTGATGTGAGACACGAAGTACAGAGTCAAAATCTTATCACACAAGAGCCCGAGACTCAGCGCTACAGTTTCTTTGAGAGAATAACTACTAAATACCAACTCAGTAAAATGCCATTAGAATATCTTAGTGGGTTTAACTGAGTGTATGATTTTCGCCTTAGAAGACATGTACTAATTAAGTCTTGGAACGAAGCACACCACACACCCTTAGTTTATATGACAATATGTGTCACTGCCTTGTTACTAAGTCTCCCTTTCTTTTTATGCAATCTCATTCTAGAACATTCGCAGAGTTTTAGGTTAAGCTCCAATATCTGTGGCTGGAGAGTTGGAGGATTCAGGGCTATACACAGTTCCTAGAAAAAAAATTAATTTCTGACCTTAATTCACCCCTCCCAGCCATTACTCCTATTGAGTATTTGTGCATTTTGTTTAGGAGAAATTAAATTACATGTAATCGAGCATACTTTGAAATATTGGAAGACAGAGGTCAGTGAATGATGGTGATTGACCAATTTTACTGATAGTTGCTTTTTCAAAACAAGCCAATAACAACAAAAACCACACACCTAATCTAAAATGATCCAGCTCAGAGAAGTTCCAGAAAGAAGTGTGATCACTTCAATTCCCTGTTCTTTTGGAGGCTGAGACCAGATTCACTAGTTTACTAAAGGTATCAGGGACCTGAAGCCTTTCGACTCTGTTCTAGGGACTCAGGATTCAGTGACTACTCACTGAAGACTTGAGTACCAAGGGGCTGGGAAAATGTTGTGGCTAAGGTCATACAGGGCAGCAGGGGCAGAGGGGCAGTCTGTTTGCCTCACTCATCCCTGACCATCCCTGTCCAGGGCTGGTCCAACAGAAGTGGGCTTCTCCCGCCTGTGGGCACTTCCATGGTTTAGTGGCTGGGCTGCTGTGTGGGTGGAGGACAAGCATAGCTACATTTGTCCATCTCTCCTTAAAGCTATGGTTTCAAACTGAAGCTGGAGTCGATGGAAACAAAGATTTCATGTTTTCTGCTTCTGCGGGGATCTTTGTAATATCCAAAAGCCAAGAGATGGAAATGAAACAATAGAACCAAAACCCAGCGTCATTTAAGGGTTTGTCTAGGATATTAAGAATTCTCGGGCTTAGCCCCACCTTCTTCCCATTTGAAATTTAACTGTTGGATATGAACGCACAGCAGGCTGGCCATCGCACTGTATCATATCTAAGTCCGACCTGCTGTGTGCTCACCATTCTGTGCTATCCTAAGACATGAAAACTCCACGTGCATCTGAGTCTGCTGAACACTGTTTCCTTCAGCAATGCTAAAGGTCAAACTCAGCAAGGTGGGTGAGCACACCAGACAAGGGTTCTACTCCGGAATCCACCCTCGCCCCCACCCTCACCCAAACCCCACCCTTGCCCCCACCCACACCCCACCCAAGCCCTTCCATACATTTTTTTGTGTGTGGAGAGATGTCCACCTAAAATATGCTCAAGGGCAGAAAGAATCTGCAAATTAGTTTAAGGGAGCAAGCACACAGGAAGATTTTCTTTAAGTTATGTTGAAGCCTAAAAGTCTGAGATGACCCTATCGTACAATATTGTATGCTGACAATATACATTTTCTGTCATTTTGACAGATAATTAATAAGTCATTTATCTCAAAATTAGTAAAGTCAGAGCTAAAAGGCAAACTCAAAATCAAACCTTAAAGTTACCTCAAACACACTGTCCCGATTCTGTATTTTTTAACCATAAAAAATAAATAACAATTATCCGGACTGAGTCATCTTCCAGTAGTTACTAGATAGAGATTGATAACTACATAAAACTCATGCCTTTCCCGTAGCAAACATTTTATAGTAAGATATGATACTCATTAAATAGACTTAAAGGCAAGCAAGTCCTTATCTCAAATCTCACACTTAATGAATGTCTCTAGAAACTACTGGAGAAGAAAATAAGGTGGCCGAAATAACTCTCCAAAAGTAGCAGCTAAGAGGCCGTGCATGAAGCTCTCTCTGTAGAGCCCATATGAAATCAGTGGTCGCAGATTAAGACAAGGAAGGCATTTCGGCAGGAAAAGAAAGGGAAATGCTGGCTGCGTTTCTAAAAGGGAAGGAAGGAAGGAGGAAGGAGAGAGAGGAGGAGGCAAGACAAAGCCTTAATTCTGCGGACGTACTGTACTATCACTCTGCATAGAGCGGCCGTCATTTCCTCCTCCACCGTGTGATCCAGATGGAGTATTAGAGCGGTAAGAAATCATCAGTAAATCACGTAGCAAGCTCTCCTTCAGACAACGGCTTAACTGCGTGTGTGGCCCGATGTGCGCGTGCCGTCTTCAGGAGACACCGTGAAGTTAGGGGTCTTATTTGTGTGCATCCCAAGCAACCAGCGGTGGTTGGACTGACATGGCAACCACATGGCTCTAGGACATGACAAGGGCACTCCATCACTTATACAGCACGGCGACGAGCTTAAATCCCGCTCTGCTTTCTAAAAATGCCAGAACTAAAAGCTTCTCTTTTGTTAGCAAACAGACCGGGTAAGAGCTTTCCTACTCTGGTCCACCTGTTAGAAGTGCTATTTTGTCAAGCTGGCCTGGAGAGCACCTACAGAGCCTCATTAAAGTTTTCACACCACTCTCGCGCTGGTAACTTACATTCCATTTCAGCGTCTTCCAGCTAAAACCCCTTCTCGAATGTGCTGCAACATATCTGCACGTCTCCCTCCTGTTCTGCACCCCTCAGCCAGCCAAATGCCGACAACGGGAGCTTACAGTCAGGCTAAGATTCTTCCAGCTTGAGGTATACTCGGGAGAAAGCAAAGGGGCGACCAGACCTCTAGCCAACCCCGCAGCCTGTTGTGAAACAGCAGCCCTGCTCACTGAACCAAGTAAAACTTCTGTTCAAAAGAGTCAGTGAAGCTCACAGGAGCGTGGGCTGCAGGCTGGGAGGCTTTTCCTGGTTAAAAAATGCCTGTGAAAACAGCCGTCTCGGGGATTCACTGGCCGGGAGCCCCAAACAGGCTGTGAATGGAGCGCACACTAAAAATCTGGTCCTTCTGTTTCTCCAGGCTCTTTTGCCTTTTGGTTCGGGGATCCAACAACTCATTTAGATCCTCCAAGCTCCCTACTAACTCTTCCTGAACCAGAAGCAACCGCAGGCACTCATTCGGACCCGGCCATGCAGAGAGACCTCTGTTCTTTCTCCCCCTCCGCTGCGGAGGACAGCCACCGAGCCATTGAGACAGGACTGGAAGTGAAGCTTAGCATCTTTGTTCGCCGACTTGCTTTAGCAGGTTCTAAGAAATGATGAAAGTCTTCAAAGGGGAGGGCCAGGGCCATGCGGTACAAATGTGAAGCTCAAGAAATCAATTCCTCATTGGTTACATACAGATCCTGAGAACCCACCACTTTGATAGTTGGGTGTCACACGGAACTCTGGGCTCGGTGTCTCTACCATCACTTTAAAAGGGTCCCCCCCTTTTTAAAGATGGTATTGTAGTTACATTTCCCTTTTCTCTCTCCAAAGACTTCCACACTGCTATATTCTCCTCCCTGCTCCCCTTTATACTCATGGCCTCTTTATTAATTGGTACTGCACACAATGGGCTGAGTCCATTTAATGTCACCTGTTTGTATGTTTTCAGGTCTGACCACTGGCACTGGGGAAGCTGGAGTGCTCCTTCCTGGGGAGGACCACCTCTCTCATTCTCAGAGTTACTCAGAGTTGTGTGAGTGTGTGTGTGTGTGTGTATGTGTGTGTGTGTGTGTGTGTGTGTAAATGTATACTACCTGTGGGCAGACCCGCAGAGGCAGAAGAGAGTCTCCCTGTGAATAGGTGGTTGTAGGTGCTCAGTGCGGGTTCTGGAACCTGAACTCGGGTCCTCAGCAAGGAGGATTCTTAACCATGTATTAAGTCTGGTTGGGTTTTGTTGTTGTTGTTTTTTGTTTTTGTTTTTTTGAGACAGGAAATCACTATGTAGCCAAGGATGGACTGAATTGAGCTTGCTATATAGCCCAGGCTCACCTTAAATTCATGGAATTCCTACTTCTATTGATCTGGTGCTGGGATTAGAGATTTGAACCATGATTCTGTGCTTTAAAGGGCTTTTGTGTAGAGTCACAATAGAAGTCTTAATTACACATGTGGCGTGATGTCCAGAAATCTTTGATTAAAGCCAATTAATCTAATGAATTCAGCTAGCTACAGGCCCAACTTCAAATAGATTCTGGTTTTTAGAAGAAAAGAAAATATTTTAAGTGTCCTTGAGTGACATGGCTGGCTCTAGTAAGAGGTTGGACACCACAGTTTCTAAGATGTCTGGGGCTCAAGCACCCACTGAATCCTCTCTAAAGGCCTTGGAAGGAGCTAATGGAGTGTGAGCTTCAGCCGGTGCACCCCAACACCCTCAGGATTCACCACCACAGCTGCTGGGCCACCCTTTCCCTGGCCCCTTACACTATCCTGACAGCTTGTGTAATAAAGACAAGTTATCTGGTGGAGGCTTTACAACTGGTGCCATTCATCTTAGCCTGGAAAAATCCTGATATGGACAGCAGCTTAGACCTAATGATCTACTTGAGGTCAAATGCTATTCTGAGGGCTTTACACAAGTGGGCTGATCTGACATCATAACAGGAACTTTATTATACCGATCCTGTAGATGGAGTTCCCAAGCAGCACAGAGGTCACCCATTGAAGTCAGTCTTAAATCCACAGATTTAATCATTTTCTGGTCAAGCATATCATGGAAAACTTACATCTGAACTGAACATTGCTGTTTAACCAGTGCGATCTAACAAGCTATTCATAGTGCACTGGGTAGTATAAGAAGGGCAGAAACGGTTTAGCGTACAGGGAAGGGTGTGTGTGGAGTGTATTCCAACAGTTACTAAGGAAAAGAACTTTAGTATTCAAGTGTGGGGGCCCTGGAAGGTTCCCTGTAACACTCGTCTCTTTATAACTCTTACACCAGGCTCTGGTGTAACACGTGCTCCAAGTAGAGAGAGGCAGAGCACCCAGGAAGCATTTAGGCCAGCACGGCCTGCTGATGAGACTTGACTGGTACCACAAGGAGCGACGGAAGGGAAGGACAGGGAGGACATTGTGTGGGCACAGCACTCCACTCTTTCCTGAGAACAACATGGCTTCACTGATCGGTGATGCGTTCATGCAGCAGGATGGCTGACAGCCAACAAGAAGAACGACAACAAAGGGTTTTCTGTCAGACACGTGGCTCAGAAGCTGTCTATGTCCAGCACACAGGGCGAGGGTGCTGACTCATCTTAAGCTTCGGGGGCACAGAAATTGCCTCAGGAAGAGGTATAGTCCTGGCTACAGCTTCCTGTTATCATCTCAGGCCCAAAGCCCTGGCTTACCACTCCATATCTGGCTCCATTTTGAATGGATTGCAAAACTGTATTAATGAATGATACCGGCAGCTTACTATTTAAGGAATGCAAATCACTTAAGTAGAGATTAAATGCACACAGATCCCAATAAGCTCTGAGGAAATAAAGGTAGGTTTGTAAGTAAACACCACACGATAATCCCTAGTAAATACAAAACATGGAAACCCTTCCCGACAGCAGTTGATGGACAGAGCAGACCCTGGGAAGAAACTCTAAGGCGCTTATGAGCTTCCTTTCTATGTGCTTACCATTTCCTGCCCACTGCCTACCTGCTCTCCCCACAGTCCGCCTCAGCTGGAACCTGGTCAAGGTCATGACCCATCAGAGCTCTTCCCATGCCTAGCCTGCGTGCTCTCCTATCCTATAGAGTTGTGAGAAGCATGGAGAACGGTGAGCACAGCATTCAGCCTCCCCTTGCTGAACAAGCAGCCTGCCCCCTCGCCCTTGTGTCCATCTTAACCTCTGACTACTACTGTACTGGTTTTTATGCAGGGAATTCTATGTGATCAGAGACATCGGCCAGCACCCGTTTGTTCTCCCACCCCTGGCTTTCCTGACGAGTAATTGAGGGGTAAATTTGTACGTTTCAGGTGTATAACATAATAGCATGCTTATGCACACACTGGAAAATGATTACCACAATCAAGTTAATTAGCATCTCCATCGACGGCCCGCACTTTTTTGTGGTGAGAAAGAGGTTGTCTCCTCGACTTTCCAGGCCTGCATCCTTCCTTTATTGCTACCTCACTGGACAGCAGGTTCCCAGAGCTCAGAACTCAGTCTGCTCCTTCTGGCGACATCCCATTTCCCTGTCCCTTGCTTGTTTGTAGCCAAGCTTCACATCACAGAGGCTCATGGGCCCCTGCCCCGCTCCTATTTTTGGGAACAGAAATGCGAGGGACGGGGGACAGAACAGTCAAGGAACACGTAAATGAAGAGACAAAGCCTGGATGTCTTCCTCAGTGACTGGGGTCACGTGAACTGGTCAATGCCTTAAATTGTGCCCCACTGATTTTGCTTCCCTTGCTGTGATAAAGGCCATGACGCAAAGCAACTTGGGAAAGAAAGGGTTTACTTAGCTTCACATCCCAGCCACAGTCACGGAGGGAAGCTGAGACAGAAACCAAGCAGGGCAGCAACCTGGGGCAGGCACTGAAGCAGGCACCAGACAGCACTGCTGACTGACTTTTCAGCCTGCTTTTTCATACAAACCAGGGCTAGAGCCACCCACCAAGGGCTGGGCCCTCCCACACCAACCATCAATCAAGAAAATGGCCCACACTTGCACACAGGCCATCCGATGAAGGCATTTTCTCAACTAAGGTTCCTTCTTCCCAAGTGACTCTAGCTTGTGGTGAAATGACAAAACCAACCAGTGATCTGAGAATGACGCTACCCGTTTCCTCACTTTTATAAGAATTTAAAGTATTTCACAGAAGAAAACAGTTAAACTAAGTTGGTCACAGTACCGCAGTGGTGCAGATTAAATTGGCGTTTGGTAGAATTTATGTGTAACCATTAGAAGCTTGATTACTATTTGGAGACAATACACCTGTACTATTAACAACTAAAGGACCCAGCTAGTCAGGCAGCCGACAGTCCTGCAAATTGGTTTGTTCTTACTTGACCACACCAGATTGCTTCTAATCTCAAGGTCAGTTTCAGAATCCCTGAGCATCCCACTCTCTCCAATTCCTAACTCTGCCCCGCCCTGACCTCCCCTCCCCCAGCTTTGTGTTCAAGAAGTCAGGGTAGCTCTGGAAGGCCTTCTCCTGCAGCGCTCACAGCATGGCCAGCTCCACTCCGCTCTGTGTGAACTGTCTCTGTAGTTGTCTTCTCTTTTCCTTTAGAAGTTCCCAGAGGGCATAATTTACAAACTGGGAAAGGACACTGCTGCCTAACTAGTCCCAAATTTATAGTGCTTTGGACAGTGACGCTGTGTGCTTTGTTCTTTAGAAGGGACTTGCGGATTCATTTAAAGGTCTACACAATTCTTTCCTCCTCCTCCTCCTCCTCCTCCTCCTCCCCTTCTTCCTCCTCCTCTTCTTCTTTTTTTTTTTTTTTTTTTGAGACAGTGTCTCATGTAGAGCAGCCTAGCTTCCAGCTTGCTACATAGCCAAGCCGGCCTTGAACTCCTGATCCTCCCGTCTCACCCTTCCTGAAAGCGGTGTTTGTAGGTGTGAGCCACCAGTCCAACTCCATGACTTCTTTCTTTAGAAAAGGAGCTGTGACCTGCCAGGGTTTTGAAATCCAAACAGGTTACTCTGGACTCCTATATGCAGACGTCGAATGATAAAATCCAATGTCCTTCATGTCTGTACTCCACAGTAGTGACCAAAGCTAGCCTTTCTTTCTATGACACACTCAGGGGCGTTGTTTTAGGAAGGTATTCCTACCATGTCGGACTGCTCATGCCTCTCAGTCTTACCGTGGCTGCAGGCTTGCCGTCCATCACCTGTAACTTTCCTAAGGCACCTCTGAGCCTCACAAGGGTCTAGGGACAATTACTCTGGAATAACTTAAAATATGTAAGCATTATGCAGACTGAGCAGGTTCTACGTGGGTACACACACGCGCGCGCGCACACACACACACACACACACACACACACACACACACACATCCATGTAACAACAATTAATGAAAAACCAGCCATGAATTTGAAGCAAAGACGGGTAGATAGGAGGGTTTGGTGAGAGGAAAGTGGATGGAAAATAATATGATAATCTCAAAACTAAAAGGAAAATTTTCAAAAAGATGTGTGTGCTGGAAGCCAAACAGCTTACTAAGCAACCAGGCAAGGCAAGCTGCCGAGTTAGTGGGCATTAGGTTGTAACTGCGCAGTCAACTGCTGCCTTCAAGGGAAAGACTGGCGGCTCCGTTCCTTCATGCACGTCTGCTGGTGTTGAGAGGTGTATTGTATCGGAGCTCTCTACGTTGTGTCAATCTTTCAGGTTAATTACAATGTATTTCAGGGGATTTTACAGGGGATTAGTTGGCAGGGCCTGACAGCTGGAGTCCCATGTTAGTCCAGAAACAGAAACCAGGACCATGACCTACTTTCCAAAGGGAGTTCATTAATTCCTTCCAACACCAGACTTCCCTTTCTGTATAGAAGCCGCTCCATCCTCTGCTTCATGATTCTTTCCACCACTCGTTCTTCCTGGATGTCTTCATTCAGCTGTGTTAAACCTTCCAGATGCTTCCAGTGCTCACGCCATGGCTGCCTCCCTGCAGGAAGTCTACCTCGAGGAGCAGCAAAGGCTCCCCCCTTTACCAGCCCACAAGCACACTCATTAATCTTCCCTAAGAGCCTCGGCGTGGAAAGGCTTTACTCCAAACTGCAATGGCCTATTATCCAGTGTATCTATCAATTCCCAGTAATATGGAGGTTTACTCTCAAAAAAAAAAAAAATCAAGCAATAAATGTAGTATCAAAAATAGAAAACATAAGTGAGCCCACGGCTTACAGTTCCAGTTTAGGAACAAAACCACAAGCATTTTGGTGGATGCTCGGACAGATGGCTTTCAAAGATTATACATTCGTGTATATGAGACAAAACCCAGAGTCTTTACATAATAGTATCTTGACACTGACTACCTGGATGTCTTTGTTGTAACGCGGATGTTTTCTTTAGTAATGGCTACCTGATGCTGAACCATGTGGCAGCAAAGCATTTATTTATTTATTTATTTTTTGGGGGGTTCTTTTTTTCGGAGCTGGGGACCGAACCCAGGGCCTTGCGCTTCCTAGGTAAGCGCTCTACCACTGAGCTAAATCCCCAGCCCCCAGCAAAGCATTTATACAGGACACACTGTCATTCTACATTTATAATTTTGCAAATAACGTGTTGTAGGCAAGGTTGCCCGTTAGGCTGTGAAAATTTGAAAGGGGCTCACGGATCAAATATGGGAGACCCTTGGCATAAGATTGAAATCTCTTAGCAAAGAGAACTAAGAGGGAAAAATAAATGTTCATTATTAATGCACACTGATAAAGAGAGAAGGGGAGGCGGGCCTTAGGGCAGAAAGCCAACTTAGTAAATGTAGAGGCAATGGGGGATCAGCGAATCTACTCGGCATCTAACAGAACAGGAATTGCTTCAGAAGAGTCGAGGCTAAAACTCACGGGTAAGCACATGAGGAAGGTGAGCACATTCACGAAGTTTCAAAATGTCTCCCTGCAATAAAAAAATTACAGAACAAAAACAAAACAGAATCTAGCTGACAGGCCCTAACCAGGTGAGAAGGTTACTGCCACCGGGGCTGGGACAATTACATGCCAAACTGACTATCACCTCTGTGGCTTTCTGAACAAAACACATAACCCAGATTTAATCGTCCATTAGCCAAACCCCAAAGATGCTACTACAGGAAAACAGGCCTAAAGGCTTCCAGAAGGTTAGTGTTAGTGACTACACAGGGAGACCAAGGGAGTGCTAAGAGGAGAGACAGGCAGTCCCCTGCAGCATCCTGGACGTGTAGCACTGGACCAATGGTATAGACAACAGTGTTGCACTGAGCTACTTTTGCATTTGGGATATAATACACCCAGAAGACGTGCTATTTTTTTTTTTAAGGACAATTAAAAATAAATCTTAAAGTTAAAAATCTTGGGGTAGAGGGCTGGAGAGATGGCTCAGTGGTTAAGAGCACTGACTGCTCTTCCAGAGATCCTGAGTTCAATTCCCAGCAACCACATGGTGGCTCACAACCATCTGTAATGAGATCTGATGCCCTCTTCTGGTGTGTCTGAAGACAGTAATAGTGTACTTATATATAATAAATGAATTAATCTTTAAAAAAAAATCTTGGGGTAGGAGAGATGGATGGCTCAGAAGTTAGGAGGCCTGGCTCCTCTTCCAGAGAGAGCTTAGTTCAATTCCTAGCACCCACAGAGCAGCTCACAACTCTAGTTCTGAGAGATCTGATACCCTCAAGTAGGCACACAGGCAAGCAAAACACCAATGTCCATAGAATTATAAAAAGTAAATGATTTTTAAAAAGCTTAAGTCTTTGGGTCTAGTTAATTTGAGGGTATAATTTTTTTTCTACTCAAAACATTTTTATAATAATTTTTTAAAAAGTTAACATTGAGGGAATCCCAAGAGAAAAGAGAATACAAAGAGGAAATCTTTGTATCATTCTTGGAATTCTTCAACTTTTCCCAAGGCCTGAAATTATATGAAATAGGCTTAAGGTAGGACTCCCAAATCCCTATTTATTACTGATCTTATAAAAATGAATACAACTTTGGGGCTCCTTTATACACACAAACACACACACACACACACACACACACACGAAAGCTAATGAAACAATTGAATGCAAAATTCTCAAATTAATGTAGTTCTAAAACAGGCTAGAACAACTTCTCCAAAACAAGACAGAAAGGAATTTAAGTTTCTCACGTATTCCTTTCTCCAGCTCAATTACAAGCAACTTGTTATAACTTCTGGAGGAAGGGGTACGATCTATTCTTATATACACAGTATCTCATTTTCACACGCTTAACTTTCTCCTTTATGAAGTAAACCAGTTTGACTTCATCAGATGGGAAAGTTGTGCTGCTTAATTTCAAGCTATCCAAGATCATGAGAAGCAAGCAAAAGGTGGGGTGGGAACTGCCCGCCTGAGGGATGGCGGATCCATGGTGAGGACAGGCGACAAGGGCTGGAGGAGTCAGAGAGCAATTCCCCACAAGGCATTGACTGACTGCAGAATCCTATTCTTCTCTCAGACTAAAGCTGGGAAGACACCTCTAGAAAGGTCGTTTGCTCTCCTAGAACCAGGATGGATCTATGGTAAACACCTTGAGCCAAGTCAAAGTCTGGCACCATTTTAATACAAAAGCAAAATATATATAATGCTTTTTTTCCTATAAAGTAAGATATAAGTTAATAAAATGTTCATATTGAAGAGAACACTAATACTCAGGAGTTGGAAACAACAGCCACTGTTGGACTGCAGCATATCACCAGGTTATGAACGGCAAGATTCTTTCTTGCCTTATTTTTTGTCCTCTTTTCCCAAATAACCATTCCAGTCTGACGTGGCTGGACGGTGCACTGACTGCCTCCTTTACTAAATGATTAAACTCTCTAATTGAATTGCTTAGCTTTCCCACCATCTAAAGATCCAATCCAGTTCCCCCGAACCACAGGACAGGCAAGCGTCGGCTTCTCTGCCAGTGTTTGCAAGAACTGAAGCCTTCATTATGTGTTAGGCTAGGTTTTTGGTATGTATCTTTATTACAAAAGGAATCAAGCCAAGAGCAGCGATCCCTGAACTGTAAGCGTAGCAGCAAAAGTACATTTACTCCCTTAATGAATGGCTCAGGACCCACCAAGCAGGCGCTCTGCTTCCAAGAGGATGGGTTACACGTTAAATGCATTTGGAAAATGGTCTGAATCATTTCCCCTCTCTTAAAAGTGACAGATATCAAAACCCCGACAGTCCTTAGGGCAAGTGGTTTTATGACTTACTCTCCAGCACTTTTTTCTCACTAGTACTGGCTTGACTGTCACGAGCAGTCATAGCAATGCTTTGATTTTTGTTTTGATTATTGCTGTTGTTATCTCGAGTCAGGGGCTCTAGAGCCCAGCCGGGTTTTGATGTCCCCAGGTACTGGCGGCTGGCCTGGAACTCTTAGCTCCCCTCCCCCACTTATTTCCTAAGTGCAGGGCTTACAGACATGCACCACACCCACGTTA
Source organism: Rattus norvegicus (assembly GCF_021556685.1). Classification (NCBI taxonomy): domain Eukaryota; kingdom Metazoa; phylum Chordata; class Mammalia; order Rodentia; family Muridae; genus Rattus; species Rattus norvegicus. The sequence goes on along the minus strand of NC_141534.1, from coordinate 16,175,135 downwards.
AAATGTATCCACGTTAAAATGTATCTTAAATTATATCATTTACAAGAGTCCCTTTGAAAACTCCATTTACATTATATAGTTTCAACATGATTTCCCATAAAATCAACACAACCCAGCGGTAAATTCTCTCCCTTGCTCAAATGCATCAGCAGAAAGCACAGTGACTGAAAAGTTAGGGGAAATCTAATTTAGAGAGTCACCAGATTGCCTCAGAAGAAGGTAACGACATTTGATGGCTTAATCAATTCCTCTTGCTTTTTGGGGCCTTAAATAAAAATCCATAATGCATTTTTGAAGATGGCAAAAATAGATATTAAACTCCATTAGCAGGCTCCATAAGTCTGATGTGGATCAACAGTTTTTCCCCATCTTCCTAGAACTTTACGAGGCGGAGCAGGTCTAATGGACCAATTAGGGTCGGAAGCCATCGCTGCCTGCTCCCATGTGCCTAAACTGTTCCAAGAACACCGTGCTCTTACAACAAAAGCAGATGCTCCCTGTGCAGACCTGCACCCGGCATCTGCTGCCTGCACAATAGAAAAAAACCAGCAAAGGCACAAAAAACTCAAGGAGGTCTTTATTTAAGTAAATGAGCTGGAGAAGAGAGAAGGAAAACCTGGAAGCTTCATTAAAAAACAGGCACCGCAATCCAGAGTAGGCAGGGGCAGGAAGCTTCCACAGGAACCGGAAGCTCCCACAGGAACCGGAAGCTCCCCGCAGACAGCGTGCTACTGTGGGTGCGGACGCCTCCTATCTACCACTTCTTAAATGTGAGCATCTGCACATGGTTTTGCTAATAGCAACCATAAGGAACACATCTGTAGGTTTTCTCAACTCTAAATTTTCATAGGCAGAATAAAAGTTGACCAAAAATGAATAAATAAACAAATAGATAGATAGCCCAGAACGGACTGACCTAGTTAGAATTGGCGGGCTGAGTGCATCTGAGCTGGGTTAATCCTGTTCAGCTTCCCAGGCTTTAGGGTTCAACAGCTCTTGGGACTTTACAGTTTATAGGTCACTTGCTGTTTGAAACCAGTTTAGTGAGGATCTGACCATTAAGAGCCATCCCAAATCAACTCAGACAACGAAAATTTAAACAAAAAAGTAAGGCACTGCTAATGTAGATGGAGTGCTATTTGTTGCACATGTGGACAGAAAGATAAATATTCTTTATGAGAAGGAATGGACAATACGTATCTCAAAAGGAAATGTAGAAGGGGCTGGGGGTGCAGTTCAGTGCTAGAGTTCTAGCTTAGCAGGTCCGACTCAATGTTTAACCCCCAGCACTGGGGGAAAACAAACAAATACTAGAAGAGAGAAACGCTTGTGGATGACGGGAAATGCCACCAAGCAATATAAAGGCCTTAGAGTTACCAACGGTCAGAAGACATAAACTACAACAAAAACCATCAGTTCTTTTCCTAGGACAGATCTCAAATGGGAGGACATGTGTCAAAACTGCTGCTGATATTAAGTGGAAAATGGGCTAAAAATTCCCTCTATGATGATGTGCCTGCATTCTAAACAAGCATGTGTGCTATCTGTAACAGCTACATACAATGCTGCCCACAGTCGTGACCGTGGCTGTTTATAAACGGCAGGAATACAGCTAGCGTACAGTTTTAATCTTTCCCCGCGTTATTCAAACACACTGATGTTCACTGCTGCCTTATCACTAGAAAAAACATTGTGGTTTTAAATAGTTAGGCAAGGACAGGTGAGAAATGCCTACAGAGTTCTCTTCAGATTTTGTGTCTCAGTTTTCAGTGAAGACACTTCATATGCTAATGAGCAGAGGGGAGGAGTCCTCTGTAAAGAGGTATATTTATTCTCCCAAAAAAGGTGTTTTCCCCCACTCCCCACCTGAGGGAGTGGAGGGAAGGGAGGGAAAGGAAGGGGGAGGGAGCGGGAAGGAGGGGGAGGAAGGGAAGGAGGAAGGGGGAGGGGAAGGGAGAGGGACTGGAGAAGGGAGAGAAGAGGGGAGGGAGGAAGAGGGGGGAAGGGAGAGAGGGGAGGGCTGGGGAAGGGGGAGTCGGGGAAGGGCAGGAGGTGAGGGAAAGGGGGAGAGAATAAGAATAAATGTGTGTCAACATCAGGTATCTTCCTCCATTGCTCTCCATTTTGCTTTTTGGGTGAGAAGTCTCTGACTTTTCTGGGAGCTCACTGACCCAGCAAGTCTCAGAGCTTCTCCTTTCTGCCCCTCCTTTGCTGGAATCACAGGCACATGCTGCTGTCCCTGGCTTTTTGTTTTAACATGGTGCTGTGGCTCTAAACTCAGTCCTCATGCTGTCTATCTACCTCCCTGGTCCTCACTAGAGAGCTTTCAACTAGGAAAGGTTTGCTCTTGTACGTGGCCATCCACCAGTAAACACCCAATAGCGTTGCAGCCTTTATCACCGACATCAACAACCGCTTTCTTTCTTGTCTCTTCCTAAGATGCTCTCTGTCCTTATCACTCAGCAGCCTGCGCACTCTCAATGCCCTCCCGCCATCACCGTAAGCTGTAACCAGAATGAGGGTGCTGATGGGCTTTTCCAGACCCCATGGAGGCCTCCTGTCATCTAGGTGGACAGACACAAGTGCTCCTTAGATGCCAGAAGCAAGGACACACAGGTGGGCTAGGACAACTGAGGCTGTGGTGGCTTTGCAATAATGAGGAAAGTGTAAATGAAGGGTGGGGTGGGCACTGAGAAGGAAGAGTTTATCTATGGCAGCAAGAAGAAAAGCCAATCCACTGCAATGGACGACAACAGTGAGATCCGAGAGAGTGGCGGGCGTCAAGATCTGACGAGCCAGGCAGTGGTGGGGGCAGCTTCTCATCCCAGCTCTCTGGAGGCAGAGGGAGTTCGAGGCCAGCCTGGTCTACAAAGTGATTTTCAGGACATCCAGGGCAATGCAGACCCTGTCTAGAAAAACCAAACATCCAAGACAAAATAAAATAAAAGACCGATGATTAAAGGATGGACAATAGTCATCTTAAACCAGGGGTCTCACAACTTTCAGAATAAGATGACTTACAATTAGATAAATATCCCCAATAGAATGTTACATTTTAAAGCAAAAGACAAATGTTTTCCCTTCTGTCAGTTTTCTAACTCGATGACTTAAGTTGTGAAAACCTAATCATAGTTGCCAAGGCAACCACAAAACCCTTAAAGGAATTAAAAGGGTAAGCTCATATCATTAAACTTGGGGTAGGCACCAATTATACTCAGAAGGTCGAGAGACACCTCTAACTTGGGGATAGCCAATAAAGACACTCAATCCCACTTCCGAATATTTTCCCTTAATTGACAGGACGCAATCTTGAGAGTCTGAAACAAGCACAAAGGAAAACATGCTAGTCATAAGTGTTCAAGAGTCCTGTCTCATAATTATTCATCCTGCATTTATCAAGTTCTGTTTTAAAATAGAATGGACACTAAGAAGCCAAGAGTAGAAAGTCATTAGAAAATTCTAGAACATTTTCCTCAAGTCATCATCAGACCTCATGTATTCCCGTACGGGTTACGTATCCCTTATCTGGACGGTTGAGACCAAACATGTTCCAGAGTGTAGATGTTCTTTGGATTTTTTTTTTTTACAGTATTTACACACACGTGCACATGCGCACGTGATATGTGTAGGAAATGAGAGTCTAAGCCTGGCACTCTTTACACCTCATATGTCCTTATACACATCGCCCACGGTAATTTTATACAGCGCTTTTGGTGCACCAGTGTTTTGACAGCGATCTGTAACATGAGGGATAGATGTGGAATTTCCCACTTGTAGGATCATGTTAGAGTTCAAAATGATTGTAGATTTTATGGACTTTGAGCTCTCTGATTAGGAATGGTCGATCTGTGTTTTGTTTTAATCTTAACATTGAGCCACAGTGTGACCTCGCTAGCAACACTTCCCTAATCTCTGCACTCTGGAAGGCAAACCCAGGAGCAAAGGGAAGCTGCTTCCCGGCCTCTCCTGTTATTCTGATGGTGTGTGTCTCGGGTTGTCTCTGATTCTCCAAACCACACAATGACGCACAAAGCCTTCTTTCGCCCTTGATCATGAAGCCGGTTACAGTGGCTGTACAAACATTGTGTTTCTTCCAGCTATCTGAATCTTACTTTTTCAATACAGTTACCTCTGGGGTAACTGCTGACACCAGCAGATGGTGTGGTCTTTCTCAGTTTGGAGGCTGAAGCTGTCCTTTTGGGATAAGCAAGGTGTGGTACTTCAGTCTGTCCCCACAGACCTACCTGTACTACTTGGAACATTACAGCGGACAATCTGACTCGCACTGCTTCTGTGTGCCCTGCAGGAGGACCCTGATACAGGCCTTTGCCTTGTGGTCTTATCCCTTAGGACTCTGCAATGCTCTTTCTGTACACTGGTGTTTCTGAAAGTGAAAGGTGCTAGCTATATAAATTCCCAGATTGAGCCTGGTTTTTAATCGGGTAGCATTTTTCAAAGTAGATGTCTTAATATTATATGGTAAGAGCCTAAAATTTAAATAGATTTCCTCAAATTGTGCTTTGTAGACTGAGCAACATTAAACTGTCAGATTGGGCCAAAAGTAGAGAGGGCAAGTTCTTATGGTTCAATCTAGACTCTGACCTAGTTTATGCTAATCTTTCTGGGGCCAAAAGGAGTTGCTGGTACAAGGGCAGATGACAACCAGAAGGCTTCTTGTTCCTAGGACAAATATCTTCATAAGTCATGGCCTACATTTGCTAACCTGTGGTGCATGAACCCAGTCTGTCAAGTGGCTTCACCCAACTAATCAGAGCAGTATCAGCTAATGATACCAACATTTAACTGCACAGATAAGCAAGGAGAAGCAGGGTGAGCGAACTACGTGTGTGCACGTGTGCATGTGCACAAGTGTGTGTGTGCACTCACATGTGAGGTGCACCAACAGCGACTAGCCGAGGCTATGAAGTGAAACAGATTACAGCTGTAAGAGCTCACCTCTTTCCCTTACTGCTTTTCCAAATATCTGATTAATCTTTATTTCTTTACTTTTGAGATAGGTATCGAATGTTCCCTGGTTGGCCTGGGAGTCAATGTGCAGCCAAGGACGACCCTGAACTCCTGAGCCTCCGGCTTCCGCCTGTCAGGGCTGAGATCACAGTTATGCATCACCTCCCAGGCATTCCAAAATCATTTGTAAAGTGCCAGTGTAACGTTTAGAGGGTTATGTTAAGTAGACATCCTTAAGTGTACAATCGACAGCAAAAGCAGAAGCGCTAGCGTGATCCACCTGTGCTGGCTGACTGGCTGCTCGGTTTGCCTTCAGATCTGATCTGAAAAACAAACGGCCTTGTTGGGGAAACAGAGGAATAATTATGCTGTAACACATTGGCTCTGTACAGTAAGCAATCATTTACAACCCCTACAGGCAGGACTAACAGCCTCTTTATTTAACGAAGCAGTTGGGGGCTGGGAGTAGGAGTGTAACATCGTTCCTGTCCTCCTCCACTAACCTTGGGACTCCCGGTCCATCAGGAAGCGGTTAGGACGGGTAAGCAAACGACTGTGTACAGGAGTCCCTGCTTTATTACAGGAAGTGAATGTGATATTCAATCATGTCAGGAACTGTTCCTAGTGTTTTTGCATAGACTGATGAAGTGTACTTACACTTGAAGCTTTTAGTCTTTTGTTATTGGGAATTGAACCAGGGCCTCCCTACATGTGAGCATGCTGGTCCTTGTACCTGTCTTTGCCTCCCTACAAGTCTACATTCGTCATTAAATTCTGAATGCAGGGTGCATTCTATAATGAGGGGACACAGGCTAGAACACAATGACCACTAGATGCTGTTCACTGAACTCTGACCTTCAGGTCACACCCTATAGAATTAGAATGGTATATCCTACCTGACTTTCAAGTTATAAGTAATTCAACTGTTTAGAGTTTTTAATACCTTATCATAGCTGGGTGGTGACGGTACATGCTTAAATTCCTGCACTTGGGAGACAGAGGCAGACAGATCTGAGTTCAAGGCCAGCCTGGTCTACAAAGCAAGTCTGAGGACAGACAGAGCTACAGAGAGACCCTGACTTGAAAAACAAAAAATAACAAAACAAAACAAACATACCTTCTCACTTTGTTTGTAAGATATAAAACCGCCTTCCGGTTTGAGAGGCTGAAACCCCAGATGTGAAAGGGGACTGGGAAGAGCCTACCCTGCGAGAAGGAATCGGTATTTGTTGGGCTGAGTTAGTGCAAGCCACCATGCATGGACTGTGCTTTCTGTCTTGTGGTCTCTAGAACAGACTGATGTAGGAGACAGGTGCAATGAGCTCGGCAAGGGTGCCTGGCACCTCAAAGGCTGCATTAGTGGAATGCAAGCTAGCACTCAGTGGAACCCTGAGGGTGACAAGCCTGGTGGCAGTTACCATTTAAGTGCTTCAGTTAGTGAAGAAAGTGGTCCATAGTTTAACAGATTCATTTTACTTGTTCTAGGGATCTGGAATAGGATACATAGGTTTGCAGGGATAAATCTGATTATGCAAAGAAGAGATATTTATATAGGGAAAATGTTTCTCTTGTGTATGCAATATACATACCTAGTATATTACTTCATATTCTTAATCTTTCGGACCACGAGGGTTTCAGGAGATCCCTCCTACGATACTTTGCCAGAGAAAGGAAGCTATATTTGATTCTTACTCAAAAGTTAAATCCATCTGCTTTTGGGAAGTGGGGAATCCAGGGAAGTTGTGTTGCTCACTCCTGGCATGACGATGCTTGGAGGTTGAGTAATAAAAACAAAGCCTATGTGTCTGGGTAGCAGATGCAAATGGGGACACTGGACCCTGCCTGACACTGGGCTGTGTTAAAAAAGGACATTCTCACACACCTGTTACTGCATGAGCATTCTTGTCCATAGAAGAGAAACAGAGGAGAATGTTTTAAGATTAGAGGGAGAAGGTCTCAGCTTCGGCTAAGAGGGAGCAGGTCAGTGAAAGCCTCGAAGCAAGATGAGCAGAAAGCTCACAGCCCACTGCTGGCCACACCTGACTGGGTGGAGGCACATGGGGTAGCACATGCACACATTGCGTGCAGTAAGGAATAAGCTTTGAACATATAAAATGCCAAGAAAGCTGTTTACAGGTGTCAACTGATCTGAATATATGAATGTGATAGAATCTGACCTCTATTTTGATCAATGATTCTGATTTATTAATATAGTAATAAAATGCATTGATATAAAGAAGCAACGAATGTGAAATTCACCTAAAATAGCAAAATAACTTCAGTCAATTCAGAAAAAGCTCCCAGCAAATGGAAATGCTGGTGTTTTTGGCAACTTCTTTGGTCAGCCCAGCTGAAGAACCGAGGTGGACGGAAATGGTACAGGATGGAGTAACTGAGTCAGCTTGTCCTAGCAGAGAGGCGGGAACGACACAGCTTCTATTTATCACAGGCATGGAACGTCACACAGAAATAAGCACATCTGGGTGGAGATGGCCACTCCACAGGCCAAGAGCCCTGGCTGCTCTTCCTGAGGACTTGGGTTTCCCAGCCCCTCACGTGGCAGCCTACAGTCGTCCCAAACCCTAGTTCCAAGGGACTCAATGCCCTGTCTTCTGAGGGCAGTAGGCATGTCAGTGGTCCACATGTACACATGTACACATAAAGTCAAAACAAATCTTCAAATAAGAGCAAAGGGTAACTTCTCAGCATACTGGCTCGCAAGTCTGAAATAGTTCTCACCAGTGTCCCCACGAGTCACAACCGCGTGCACGAGTGGTCACATTCATTAACAGCTGTGGAACACAATTCCAGTCACAGATCCTGCTGAGTCACCGCCTTCTCTGAATTGGACTTGGCCACTCTTCCCACCAGGAAGCAGGGCCTCTTCTACTCCCTTAATCAGGACTGGAATCGACACTTGACCCTCTATTGTACATGGCAAAGGTAACCAGGGGCAACAACTTCCAAGGCTAGGCCTACAGGGACCTGGCAGCACCTGCTGGCTGCCACTCTTCTTGAATGTTTCCCTGAGGGGACAGAGGTCAGGAGGCCTGTGGAGGAGGACAGGGGACAAACCTGCTGTTACCAGGAACTGCCAGGCAGGTAAGATCACCACTGTGCTCTCAGGCAGAGTGAGCACTGGCAAACTAAATAGAGAAGCCCCACCCCAAAGGACAGAACTGTGCCACACCTGGGGTTTGGGGTGGCTTCCAGTTGCAGTAGCAGAATCTGAAAGCCAGTGTAAGCAGAGGGGCTGTATGCTCCCTAGGGCATGCTGTGTCACCCGGATGGTACTGAACCAGTACACCAGGCAGGGGCAAAGGCTGCCAGAAGTGGAAGAAACCCCCCAGGTGGGATGAGTGATGGGACTCCTTGTGGCTCAAGAGATGACCCACAGACTGTCTTCCTGGGTTTGCAATTCTAAAAACACTCATTTTTAAGGACGTGATACATTGAGAGTTAAATAAAGCTCTCCTACCCTGTTCCTCCGTTCTTCCCTCTCTCTCCCCTTCACTGATTTTGAGACGGGGTCTCTCTCACTCTGGTGCCTAGGCTGGCCTTGCATTCACTGTGTAACACAAGCTGGCCTAAGTTTCAAAGAGAACCTCCTGCCAGAGCCTCTGGGGTGTTGCTATTACGAGTATGCACCATCGTGTACGGCTTTAATTTACCTCTTAAACATTTACACCAGGAGGGGTGGGGGCGATGTAGACACAGGGAGTACTCACATACAAAGTTCTCAAAAAACTAAAATCCTATCTATAACGCCCCCCCTTCCCGGTTTATACATCAATAGCCAACATGGCAGGGATGTTGAGCACTGGGCCAATGTGAGGAAACTCATTAAGAGCTCGTAGCAGCATTATGCCTCTGCCCAACTGCCTCATCTTGCTGTGTGCAGTTCTCTCTATTCAAATCCAAGAGAAGGTTCTAATGGACTGAACCAACTTACTCTGTCTCCTTAAAGGGACAGTTAGTACACAGAGAACTATAAAGATCAGAACTCACCGTGGGCTATGAGCTGAAATCCTACTTCCTAGTATCTTGGAGTGTGACTATAATTAGAAACAGTGCTTCAAAGAATTAAGGTCAAATAAGGTCCTATGGGCATGTCTGGTGTCCTTATCAGGAGACATGAAGACACTGATGGGCAGAATGAGAGGTAGCCAATGAGAGATGGGCAGGGCAGAGACAGCCAATGAGAGATGGGAGGGCAGTGACAGCCAATGAGAGATGGGCAGAGCAGAGACAGCCAGTGAGAGATGGGAGGACAGTGACAGCCAGTGAGAGATGGGAGGACAGTGACAGCCAATGAGAGATGGGAGGGCAGTGACAGCCAGTGAGAGATGGGAGGGCAGTGACAGCCAATGAGAGATGGGCAGGGCAGAGACAGCCAATGAGAGATGGGCAGGGCAGTGACAGCCAATGAGAGATGGGAGGGCAGTGACAGCCAATGAGAGATGGGAGGACAGTGACAGCCAATGAGAGATGGGCAGGGCAGAGACAGCCAGTGAGAGATGGGAGGACAGTGACAGCCAGTGAGAGATGGGAGGGCAGTGACAGCCAATGAGAGATGGGAGGACAGTGACAGCCAGTGAGAGATGGAAGGACAGTGACAGCCAGTGAGAGATGGGAGGGCAGTGACAGCCAATGAGAGATGGGCAGGGCAGAGACAGCCAGTGAGAGATGGGAGGGCAGTGACAGCCAATGAGAGATGGGAGGGCAGTGACAGCCATCTATAAATCAGCAACCAGGCTCCCAAAGAGGCCATCTCTGCAGACTTGACAGACTGCTAAGCCTCTAGAAGGAGGAAACACTTCCCTGTCAAGACAGGCTGGTATTCTGTTATGGCAACCCCAGGGCAGAACTCATCCACAGACATGCAAGCCACACGGGACAGGCAGACCTCTGAGTAGGAAAGGGCTGAGGACACCCTCTCTCAGGCCCACATCAGCCCTCCTCCTCTATGCAGAGCAGCAGGTGTCAAACTCACCTCCCTCCTTGGTCTCCGAGGGCCAGGACTACAGGTGCCTACAACCATGCCCTGTGCTTGTTGCATTTTCTCAGCTCTGGCCCACTCTGCTATCCCAAGGCTTGATAGGTCTTTCACATTTAAAGAGAGGGGCTTCCCTGCATCGTCTGTACACACATGCTATTTACATAGGCCAGTAAGTCAGTTTACTTGTCCTAATGTGTGGGTTAGCACATGTCCTCTTGTTTAACTCAAGCCAGTGCTGTTACCACCATCTGACAGGGTTTGAGGGAAACAGGTTCAGAGGTCACATAACTTGTCTAAAGTTACACAGCTGATGAGAGGAACAGTACCGGAAGTGAGCCCAGCACCTTCGGATTCTACATGCCTGTGTCCTCAACTCATTATGCTCAAGTATCTTTCCAGCTACATGAGGCAAAGCTCAGCAGGCCCGGCCTGTTGGGGGCAATATGTGCGTGAGTGTGTGTGTGTGTGTGTGTGTGTGTGTGTGTGTGTGTGTGTGTGTATGTATGTAGATCACGCCTGGGCTGGGCTGTAGGGGGCCAGGCAGTGATTGTGTGTGTGTGTGTGTGTGTGTGTGTGTGTGTGTGTGTGTGTGTGTGTGTGTATGTATGTATGTATGTATGTATGTATATATGTAGATCACGCCTGGGCTGGGCTGTAGAGGGCCAGGCAGTGATTGTGTGTGTGTGTCTGTGTGTGTGTGTGTGTATGTATGATGTATGTCAGGCCTGGGCTGGGCTGTAGGGGGCCAGGCGGTATGTATGCCAGGCTTGGGCTCTCATAAGTATGGCATATATGCTCCTCTATACTCTGATTTTGAAATATAAAAAGCCACATGTATGTATAATGCTACTCAACTACACTCTCTTCCCCTTGGATACAAAAACCAGAGACACTGGATGTGGCTGCCCAGGTAACCTCTAATGTGTCACTGAGACCTCCTCTCAACAGCCAGGGATTCCCATGATTTAGCCCAAAGACACCGTCACCTTTGTGTGACTGTTGAAAGTCAGAAGAGCACTCCAACTGACAGAAGGAGGGAGGCCTGCTGTGGCATCCGACTTACTCCTGGCCAGAGGAAGAATTTGTCCCTATTCTCTTGGGCTTTACCTCCAAGGACTGATGCCAGTAGCAAGGGGAAGGTGACTTTGGGTCCTCCTGCGGTGGTGTGGCTTGTGAGAAGCTTGTGAGAGAGGTCCATCTCCAGGGCCTTCCTCTTTCTTTTGAGGGATGATGGGAAAGGACATTCCACAGATGATAACTGAACTTTCAGGGTGTCAGGCCTATCGAGATGCTTAAAATGAGTTGTAGTTCAAAAGAGAAGAATGTGTCAAAGATAACCTATACTCTTTGTTGTAGCTAAAAGCTAACGTGCCAGTCTGGAAACTGAGTGAGGCTCTTGTGTGTGTCACTATAACAAATTACCCAGGGCTGGGTAGAAAAGATGGGTTATTTGACTATCTGGGAGCTGGAGCGTCCACATAGCATAATGCTATCTATTAGCCATAGAAGGTATATGTTGCACGGCAAGAGTTTGGTTAATCACGGCAAGTACTACTGAACAACTATTCTGATGACAATTCTAAACACTCAGATTTCACAGACTCTTAGAGAGGATATTATCCCTCACAGTCCTGCACTGTTTCCTCAGAACATCTTTCTTCTCTTAATCCTGGTTCACAGAGCACCTTGTTAGCATCTCGAACGTTTAGACACATTTATATATGGGATGAGCGCTGTCTCAAGTAAAAACCCTCTCCTTGACGAGAAGTCACTCTGCAAGCAGTCTCGAACACAGTGAACTCCTCTTAGGTCATACAGTAATGCTAGAAATACCGCCTTCTTGGGAGTACCCACTATCATCCCAGTACTCCGGACGCTCACACAGGAGGACTGTGATGTCTGGGTCCAACCAAACCTGGCCACACAGTACTTTAAAAGGAAAAGGGAGAGACTACAGGAGACAGCCCTGCGTGGGTAGGTCCTTAGTGTCCTGATGCTGTTACCTGACTCTCCTTTCTCTAATGAATCAGTGGTTTTGCTTCACTTTGACTGGCTCTGAAGCTCTTTTCTGTATCGCAGTTGCGTCTCCCTACAGACTCCTGAAGCTCTGAGGGGGAGTTCTATTCCCCCATGTTGCCGACCGACCCCCTGTTTGGAGACGCAGCTTCACAGTATAAGTGGTGGAGCGGGCAGACTGAGCACCAGTGGGAAGGTGGCTTATGGGCTAGACTACACACCAGGACAGAGGACCAGTTGTCAGGCAGACTGAGCACTAGTGGGAAGGTGGCTTATGGGCTAGACTACACACCAGGACAGAGGACCAGTTGTCTGAGGAGCAGTAAAGGACCATTAAGGGCAAACTCTTGGTCAAGAGAATAGATACTCTGGCCTGGGTGGAGACTTAACATTTTAGTTGTAGAGTCAATTATTTGGCTAAAGGCCTTCCCTAAGAAGGCAGGTTCAGCTTAAGCTGTGCTAGAGTTAGGCATATAATTATCCTTCAGTGTGATACCTACCCCCTTCCCCACCCTTCATCACAGCCCTACGAGCCGAGCAGCCTTGAAGTGCTGCCGGCTCTGCGTAGTTCTAAATACTCTAAATACTCGGGAAGGCGCTGCTTCTACCTTTTCTATCTTCCTCTGGGATGCTGGCTGGAACGTGAGACTTTTGTGGTACGTTGGGCTTCCTTGCTCTCTCAATCTGCAATCCCCTTCCATGTCAGATCTGCATGCCGGAACTCAGGGTTTCCTCAGAAGAGTGCCCTGGAGATTCCAGACGAGAAATGCTGCAGAGATCACATCGTGCAACAGGTCTCACGAAAGATTTGGTGGTGGTGATGGGAAAAGAGAGAGGAAGAAAGAGACAGTGAGGAAGAGGGAGGGAGGGAAGGAGGGAGAGAGAGAGAGAGAGAGAGAGAGAGAGAGAGAGAGAGAGAGGCAGGCAGGCCATGATGGCAGGGACTTTTAAAAGGGTGTGCACGTGGCATTCGGAGACTAACCTGAGTAGACCCCAAGGCAGGCTGTGGAGCATCTGGCTCCTAACGAGTCTTTAAACAACAGGCCTCTTCCTTCTCTCCACTCGCCTCCTCTGGGCAGCTGATAGGATTTACAGTTTTAGTGCCCTGGGACCTTTGAAGACAATAAACTTGTCCTACAGCCTCCGTTTAAGCCAATTCTTAAATTACTTTATGAATGAGACTAAGGCTCAGAGGGGAAAGGAGTTTCCCCAGCATCATCTGGCAGCCCAGATGGGATACCCCAAAACTCCCAGTAACCATGGGAGCTCATTAGACATCCCTAAGGACCACCCAAACTTTGGGGCTAGTAATTTGCAGAGCAAGAACCAAGGTGATTTAAAACTATAAGCACACGGCCATTATTCTTGGTCTGCATGGTTATGCTAAACACAGCTCCCATTCCAGGAATTCAGACTGTATCTTATTGACGCAGACCACAGAACATTGATTTTATTTTTAATTCAGCAAAACAACTTTCTTTTTCCAGTAAAGTAAGGCAGTCATACATACATGTGGCTGGGCTGGAAGCAACACTGAGGTCTTCAGACTGGCTGTCTACACATCCACGCTTCCTCTTGGTGACCAAAATAGCCTCCATGATAATAAAGAAACCCTCAGTCACACAGAGCTACCTCCTGGCCTTTCAATTATTCATGCTAATGTTCAGCATTTGTAGAGTTTATACTTTACACATGCTAATCAAGCCCAAGGACTGCATGAATAATGGAAACCCGCAAACGATTAGCAAATCTGATTGTAAGTACTGTTTTCAACACAGGCTCTCCTGAGAGACCTCCAGAGGCTGTCTCCTCCTTTCCACTTAATATCCTTCACTCCGAATGAGATTTTGGCAGAAGTAATTTGACCAAAGCCTGGCTTAATCTGCCTACTTTGCAGCTTCTCTGCTCACCCAGTAACAGTGAGCTGAACACAAAAAGGAAAAAGTCTAACGGGCAGGAAGTTAAGGCCCAGACCCATGGACTGGAGGCACTATTGGAGCAGGGATCTGAAGTCAGCTCTGACCAAAGCCTCCAAGGGACGGCTGTGAAAACTGCTTCCCCTCAAGTCCCTCACATCTCTCAAAAACGGTAAGCTCAGAAGGCAATTACCAGTGAGGTGGCTTCTCTTGCCTTCCTCAGGAGGAAACACATCTCAAGGGTCCTCTCATTTCTGTTACTAAAAAAAGAAAGTACAGGAGTTAACGCCTCCTACCATCTGATTTCCTGAGAATCAGTGCCTTACTACATCAAGTCTAGGAGGGCGTGGGGAGATGACTCCATCCTCTGCCCCCAAGTAAGTCGCAGACAGCATTCAGAGCAGCGCTGCAGAGAACACGCACCCCACTCACTCCCAGATCACTCGCTGAGAAGTTTGCACACATGCCCCAGACGTCCTTGAAGGCTGCTGCATGGAGATGTATAGCAGCAACAAGATAAAAGCCCCCACACAGCTGCAGCGGACCTCGGACCTCGACTGCAGGACCACAGCTAATAAGCCTGCCACTTCACAGAACGCCAGGCAGTGCTGAGCTCTCTAGAAGGGACACTCTAAAACCTGGAGTGTGTGGGAGGAAGCACAAAACTTCAAACAGGTAAACACGGTATTTATGGATGTGTGCACACATCAAAGACACGGAAATGGTCAGGAAGGGTACACGGTATCCCTCCATGGGAAAAATAACTGGGGGGAGGAGAGTGGAGGCAGATAGAAGTCCTCTATGGAAGGATCCAGGAGCAACTATGACACTAGCCATCAGAATACACACACACACACACACACACACACACACACACACACACACACACACACACACAGAGTTCTACTATCTTTTAAATATGTTAAGTGGCTGAGACCATGTGTACGTGGGCATTTATTATGTTATCTTCTCTTTTCTAGTGTTTTCTTTTTTCTTTTTTTTTTTTTTTTTTGGTTCTTTTTTTCGGAGCTGGGGACCGAACCCAGGGCCTTGCGCTTCCTAGGCAAGCGCTCTACCACTGAGCTAAATCCCCAACCCCGTGTTTTCTTAATTATTACAATGCTCCCTCCTCTTTAAGGCCAAAGTAGATTGGCCTTGAGACACGGGTTGTGCATCCCTAACATCCAAAGGCTGAAATCTGAAATGCACATGGATGTGGGTTTGCGGGAATGAGGCTCAACAGGCCTGTCTACAGAACAGCACTCACACACACGGTCGGCCACACGTGCACATAGCACAGAACAGCACACCAGGCTATGGGCCTCGGTGAACGGGCAGGTCCACGCTGTTGCAGGTTGAGAGGCAACAGGTACCTGAACACCCTGAACTGCTGAGCTTCTGGTATGGGGCTGAAGGCCGTGCAGCTTCAAACACGTCCTCGCATGTGTGCCCGTGGAGAGGGGCGTGGGATTAACTGGGCTGAGAGGAAATATGATCAAGTTGGTTGTTGTGTCGAAGTGTGATAAGTGGCTCTTTTGGAGATCTACTCATAACTTATCCTATTATGGATACTGTAGCGTTCCGGATGCTCGGAGGTATGCTGCAGGATGGTGAACACCATCCCATGCAGGTAAGGAAGAGGATTCTGTGGAGTCGCAGAAGAAATTAGCCGTAATAAATCCATAAAAAGAAATGACGGTTCCCCAAGCAAGCCAGGGTAAACACTCTGTTATGGAGCTTTGGAAACCTAAGGTCTCAGCAGCCACTTCCTGTCTTTATAATGCTGACTGAAAGCTCTCCCCACTAAGAGACCTGTTTTTCTAGGTCTTAAAGAAAACCTGAGGCAGAAATGGCTTTACAGGGGAGAAGCACAAAAGGAACTTCTGGGGGCGGCTTAGTGAGATGCCCTGCTGTGGGTGAGAGAGCAACTGGGCGTGGCTGGGTTCTGCTAACTTCCAGCAGCCCCAGGTCTCTTTCCAAGATGTTTCCTGATGCACAGAGGAGCTCATGGGGGAGTGGGAGGAGTTTCAATCACTGAGAATTTATAATGTAATTTCTCACTGGCTTACAATTTACACTTTACAACTTTGGCAGTGAATTCCAGTTCAAAAGGAAAGCATATGCTAACAATAATTCAAACCTGGTCATAATGATTACATACCAAGAACTCAAAATGGACATTTCGTAATTAGTGCTGGTCCTTAGGTATGATGGCAGGAGAATTCATGAGTTCCACCAGAGTCTCGAGGCCAGAAGGCTCTCTAGTTTAAGATCAACGTATCTCGTCCACATGAAGGCTAATGGACAAAGGTCTTTCATACAGAGTCCCAGCTATAATGCCCAGGGTAATGATCTATCCAAGGTCTCTGTCTTTTGCCAGGCTCAGAACAAAGTCCCAGCCCTGAAGGTTCAGCTTGTACTTCTACACCCAAACAGCACCTACAGCCCAGCAAGGCTGGAACTGGCATCTAGAAAGCATTTTCCTGAAGGCCTTAATGGAAAAAGATTATGTATTAACTGGGAAACCGAAAGACATGGGTTCTGGAGCTCTTGATAAATGTCGGTCTGCTGGATATGATCCTGTCGGTTCTATGATCTTCTTTTTTCATACTTCCTCATACACCCAGTATTTAGGGAGGCTCAGCTGCACTAAAGACTCTGTATTAGGGTGCTGGAGTACACAGTGTCAATTTAACACAGAATGTCCTCCCCACACTTGATCTGGTTGAAGGAGGAGACATTAACTTGGCTGGAACAAAAGGAGACAGAGTCATGATCAATCAAACCCCAGACCTGGCCTCAGGTCAAGTAGGAGAGGGTCAGGCATAGCAGGAGGTACAGTAGAGGTCCCTACAGCAGTGTGTGTGTGTGTGGGGGGGGAGGTGGGACTCTACGGAAAGCCAGCTGGTACCTGGTGTCTACTGCTTCAGAACACAAAGACTGACTTGCACACATTTGATGACAGAGCACATGCCATTTAACTGGGTGCTCTACTGTAAGTGTCACAGAGAAAGAGGTTCTGAAATAGAGACTGGCATTAACCACAGAACAAACGTCTAACCAACACACTGGTAGAAACCTGCCCACAGTCCTACAGCATCCTCAAGTGATGGGCGCGTGCACATGCCTTCATTTGGGTAAGAAGGGACTCGGTTTAAGAAACAAATTCCTTCTGAACACTCCAAGATGAATTATTGCTCATGTTCCCTGGTCAAGAGAGACCAGGAGTTTGTTACTAATTTTAAGGAAACAGCAATCGAGGTGATCTGACCTAATGTAACTTATTTCTTCATCAACACAAGGAAATTACAGGTTATCTCATGAGTAACCTATATGATATCTAATACTTTTGGTCCACATGAATAAACACAAAACAAGGATCCAGTCAAAGGAGACCATTACAGAAGAATTACTAAAAAAGGCCTCAAGGCTGGGTGTGGAGGCACATGCCTGAATCCTGGCACTTTAGGACACAGGCAGAGGGATCTCTGAGTTCAATGTCAGCCTGGTCTACATAACAAGTTTCAGGGCATGCTGGGCTACACAGCAAGATCCTACCTCAAAAGAAAAGGAAAGAGAAGAGGCAGCCTCCTAGAGACACCAAGTGAAGTGGTAGAGGAGACGAGCACAGTAGTATTCCCTAAAACCAATCGACACAACAGGTCAGAAGTGGATAGAGGCCCAGAGCCAGAGCTCGGCCGTTAGTAGTACACGCCGCTCGGCCGCCGCTCGGCCGTTAGGAGTACACGCCGCTCTTGCAATGGGCTCAAGTTTAATCCTCAGCATAAAGTCAGGCAGCTCACAATGGCTGGTGACTCTGACCTGAGGGTTGGAGGCCCTCCTCCAGCCTCTGTAGAGACCTATATGCATTTGTGACTGTTCACACAGAGACACATACATCACACATGATTAAAAATAAAATAAACCTTACAAAACAGAAAGAAGCAAACAGAAAATACGGCCACTGGGTTACAGGTTACCATGACAATCCATCGCTCTGAGAGCTCAGCTTCGTCCCATAAGCAGTCAGGTTAAGTCTCTCTAGTCCCACCTACCTCTGAGCAGGAGTCATTTATATCACAGATGAGAGAAGTCTGAATGAGTGAAGGAGGCGCGTCCTGAGCAACTCCTGTCCTATTACACCTCACAGTCTTTGGCAGAAGCCTGGTCTGAGTTCTGACAACAGTTCACTTGGGCCTGTGGCCATTCAATACTTGTCAATCTGGCTAAACCATTCCCAGCCATAAACTGTTATGTCCCTGAGAAAGGTAGGCCCTGAAACTGCATAGTTCTATACAAGGGTCTATGTACATGGAAAACTTGTACATTTTTCTATTTTTGACTGTGAGCCTATCCTTTAAGAACTGAGCCATCTCTCCAGCCCTAATGGTGCATTTTAAATGTGCTACACTGATCAGAGAGATTCTTAAGGGGACAGATAGAGGTCTGCACTCTCCGGTCTCACTGTAAGCCATCTCTGGATGACGCCTGACTCCTGATGTTGGAGATGATTCTCTAACCATGCATAGGGGCACTGTTGGCACTGCTGTTCCCAGTGGTCTTAGGGCAGGCACTGCTGCCGAACTCTGGTACTTTAATACGTTACTCCTACTGAAAAAAGCCAGGATCTTACCACTGTAGCTCCTCAGACCATACATACTAATATACAGAGACTGAACTTGAGTTTCCTTCATCCACACTCCTAAGCCACCTCAATCCCTCATCCCACACCAGCTCCACACCGGACTTACATGTGCAAATTCTCTGGAATCTAGAAATAACTTATATTCTCGCTAACAAACCCTAGCTGGAATGAGCCTCAAAAATAGGCCTTGAATTCTGTAGTCAGCATCCTCGGGCTGCCGTTCTAGTGAACGCTTCAAACGGCCGCTCTTCTGCTCTTCTGCGGTTACTACCTGCCTTCGGTAGTTAAGTCAGGAGATAGCCAAGTAAGTTGGGCTCTTCCTAGCTGTCCAGAAGATCTGAAATTTGAGTTTAGCTTGCGCTGTGCAAGTTCTTGCCTCAATAAACAAATTAGCACACAAACAAAAAGCCACGGAACCAGAGAAGCAAAAGCAGAGAGTGAAATAGGAGGAGGGAGGGTGTCAGCAACTCACCTGGGAAACTTCCTGGAAACAGTTAAAGCTATTCCTTGAAGCACTGATACTGTGGACAGAAGAGGCTCAACTCAAGCAGACTGTAGAACCTTTAACTGCCGAGCCAATTTTAATCGTGCTTGCTTCCTAAGGTTTGAACAGTTATTTTTAACTATTGGTTAAGCCTGTAAGTTTTCCATTGCAAGCCATTTCATTTTATCTGCCTGTAAAATATATTGATTCTATACAGGCTGAGCACATTCTCCTGTATGTAATGACACGCAGTGACTCGTTCCCTAACACAGAAAGCCTGAGAGTGTCAAGTCATTTGCTTTACAAATGTTTAGAGACTCTGCAAAGAGAAAGATATAGGTCAGATATGGTCTGCTTGTGCCACTTTTTACCATGCATTCTGAATAAAGGTTACATTGAGGGTCTCTTAAATACATGAAAGTGATGCCACTCAACTTGAAATCAACAGTTCTTCCTACAACGCCGCTTACCTTGTTCTGAAATGGCAAAGAAAGGACAGTGGAAATAGTTAGTGGTCATGTCCTACGGAACAAAGGAAGGGGGAGCGGGGAAGCATGAAGAGCAGACTGGTGCTCCCATGCCAGGTCCCAGGATTCTGTGACACTCTCTGGTCTTGGTGTGGACGTTACAATCACTAGAGGTCACATTCTATGTACAGGGAATGCTCGAAAAGGTCTATAACTACAGCTTAACAACAGGGGCAGGACAATAGCAGTTTTTCAGAGCCAGCATGTTATGGGGAGATTTTATTTTGCTACAACTTAATCTGGGCAGCTAACAAAGGGCCAGAAAGAATTAATCTTGAAACAAAGTAGCCGCTACCCCAGGCAAGTATATGCCTTCATTATTTACTCAGAATCAGAGAACAGGGCAGTGCGGAGGGGAGCAACCCAACAGAGCAGACACTCTCAAGAGTGACTTTGAAGGGCAGTTCTAATGCTCCTATTCTTTCTTAGAATTCCCATCAGGCCTTAGTGCCTGCAGGCGTTACCTTCTATACACTGCCCAGACACAGTATAAAAAGGAGGCCCTGATGCCTTCAGTCTAGAGAAGGGCCAGGTGAGGTATGCGGAGCATTTCACTCTGAGACGAGTCAGAGAGAAGGAAGCTAAGGAACACAGTGGAAGGTTGTCCTTCTGCACCAGGATAGGGAGGCTGGCAGTGACAGGGCGGACTCTTAGCCTGAGAAGAAGGGAGGTGTGAAGGGAGGACATTTGATCTGATTCCAAACCACGAGTTAGAATATCCAGACAAAGTAGAAAGAGGAAGAGGGCAGAACGATGACCATTGGGAGGGCTCAGAATGAGGGGCGGGGACCTGCTGGATTTTGGTGCAGCTACAGCAGAAAGTTTGAAGAATAGAACGGAAGCGGGACTTACTGTTTTTTGTGTCAGGAGTTTTAAAACCAAGTGGTCTTGGCAATGTAGCAACTGAGGTAGGCCGGTTGGTGCACATTCTATTCTAGAAATGGTTACTGGAAGCATGGCTGTGATGCACGACAGCTGCCAATTAGCTCTTGCTAATTACTGGGGAAGAGATACGGGCAGTGTATCAACTTGACAGGAGCCAGGGACATCATCTGAGGCAATGCCTCCATCAGATTGGCCAGTAGGCAAACTCTGGGCATTTTCTGATTAATGATATAGGATGGTCCAGCTCCATGTGGCTGATGCCACCTTTGGGGAGGTGTTCCTAGGTGTGTAAGAAAGCAAACTGTGCGGGCCTGGTTAGTACTTGGATGGGAGAAAGCAAACTGTGCAAGCCAGGAGGAGCAAGGCAGGAAGGAGCGCTCTTCCATGGTCTCTGCTTCAGTTCCTGCCTCTAGGTTCCTGCTCTGACTTCCCTTCAGGACAGACTGTAACTATAGTCAGAAATAAATGCTTTCTTCCTCAAGTAGCTTTTGGTTAGTCTTTATCTCAGCAATGAAAGGCAACTCAAGATGAAAGGGAAGCTAAAAATCTAGATTACTATGAAAAATCTCTCTAAATAGAGGCCTAGTTTAAAGTCGGACGATAAATGAAAATATCTATAGCTCAAACGTGGACCTGAATCTCAGTTATGACATGGGCCCAGTGGGAGCATTACCACTGAGAAGTGAAGACCTGTTGGTTACGGGCTCCCTGGCATGCCATGGAGGAGGACCCGAGGAGGAAGAATGTAAGCCGGAGGGAGGGGGACAACCCTTCCAATCGGGGATCAGCCCTTCATCTTTTGAGGGTGGTATTTTCCAAAAATAAGTTATTTGGGGGACAAGTCTCACAAGTAAAAGTGGATGTTGGAGCTGGAAGGTAATCAGGTTTATATTAAAGCCGAGCCAAACCAGGCGTGGTGGCACACACCTGTAACCTCGGCACTTAGAAGGCGGTGACAGGAAGACCAGGAGAAGAGTTCAGGGTCACCTGCGGCTCGGCAGTAAGTCAGTGGCCAGCCTGGGCTAACTGAGACCCTGATTCAAATGAATAAACAGGAAGCAGACAAAACCCAAAACTATAATGCCAAAATGACAGTACTTTGGATGGCTCACAAATGGCAGGGAAGTTACTATAAAAGAGAAGTCACACGGTGTACGGTAACCACCATGCTTTGGGGCAGACTGGGAGCCCTGGAAGTGCTCGTTCACCGGCAAGCACTGTGTTTGGAGCCGGGTTCTGTTACTGTCTACAGACCTCTTCTATCACCATCTTGTCTCCTGCCTGGGCTGCTGGGTAAGCTTCCAGACGCGTTCCTAACCCAACCAGACAGCTTCACTGTGGTCACTTCTCCCACATTTGGTACTCTCCCCTTCTTCCGAGTCCCCCTCAATTCCACTTTACACGCTTGTGTTATGGCCATTTGTCTTTCTCTACTAGACAGACAACACCTCCGAGCACAAAAGAACCCCAATTCTCTTTGCATCACAGCACTTCTGTAACGCCCCAAATGAATAACGCCACCCACAGTGACCATCTAACAAAGGTCAGCTCAGAGAGAAAAATGTCTTACTACTTAATAACATGCCATGCTTAGAAGACCTCAGACGGCATGTCTGGGAACACAGCAAAGGCGTTTACTTACACACGTGCCTACAAACCCTGGGGTCAGCATCACACAGAGGTTCAGCACCCGGGGTAGACAAGCAGCAGTGAAACGCATATGACATACGTGCATTCCAATTCCAATCCCGTGGACACTTAAAGCTCACTGCTTTAAGAACTGATCTTGTCCACTAGCTGAGCAGACTCCTGTCTCACTCCTAGTAACTCAGAGGCCACAGCACCTAGGAGTCCTGATGGTGGTTCCCCTGTTCATCCCTGTGAGTGCCTGGCAATGGTTACTCCACAGTATGCACACCTGAGATGACAGCACTCATCATTAACCCTGGGTAAGCCTCGCCAGGAGCACTCCACTTAATGAAGTCAGACAGCAAGGTTCTTCACTACCAATGACAGGAAAAAACCTATTAGGCATGCAAACCAGCATTGTGCACCAAGTTCAGACACGGGTGGCTGATTAGGCCATGGAATGGGAAGAAAACCAAATTTGATTGCTTATCTTAAGTCACACATAAAAGGCAACCTGTATCACCAGGTTCTATTTTGGAAATAGAAGCCCCATTAAAAGTTGCAAAAGATAATTTAATACAACAATAGCAGCTTTAAGGAACACCTGGAAGAGGAAGAGGAGGAGGAGGATGGGGAGGAGGGGGAGAAGGGGGAGGAGGAGGAAGAAGAGGAAGAAGAGGAGGAGGAGGTGGAGGAGGAGGACGGGGAGGAGGGGGAGGAGGGGGAGCAGGAAGAAGAGGAAGAGGAGGAGGAGGAAAAAAAGGAAGAGGATGGGGAGGAGGGGGAGGAGGGGGAGGAGGGGGGAGAGGGGGAGGAGGGGGGAGAGGGGGAGGAGGGAGAAAAGGAGGAGGAGGAGGGGGAGGAGGGGGAGGAGGAGTGAACTGTCTAGGTCATCAAGCACTGACCAGGCTTGGAGGTTTCATGACGAAACTTTTTAAAATTTGTTTTATATTTGGAGACAGAGACTCATGCAGCCTGGGCTTGCCTCAAACTCCCAAAGATAGCCTTGAGCTCCTGAATCTGCAGATAACACTCCATGGGCCACCACATTCAGCTTACAATATGCTGGAGACTGAACTCAGGACATCATGCATTCTAAGCAAGCACTCTGCAGACAGAGCTACATTTCCCAGCCACTGCCTTTTGTTGTTACATAGCTGGGCCTGACCCTGAAACTCCTTGTCCTCCTGTTTCTACCCAAGACCTAACTATGTCCGGCACTGGGAGGTGGTGAGAATGAAGCAGAGACAATACAAACCTGTGTCACAGCTCCTCTGTCCAGAATATGCGGGTAACTTGGACTTAAGTAAACTAAATGCAGTAGATGGCTCTCTCCATTGTTCTGGCTCTGTTCCAAGTGCTCTGTGGCTGCACGTGACCACTGGCTCTCACACTGGACAGTGCAGAAATGAAACACGGCTGCCACTCTCTAGGCAGAGCTGGACTAGACAGTGGGCACTCCTGTGACTCTGATGCTTGAAGAGAAATGTAGAATCGAGGCCACAGCACTTCTAGTCATTGAGCATAATTGGAGATATCCTGAATTAGTCATCGGCTCATTGCTTCCTGCGTCATAAATTAGAGACATGTAGGGATGTAAAGAAACTCTGGTTTTCCTTACTAGAATGAAATCCTTCCCACACAGCCCTACCATCAATCGTGTGTGTGTGTGTGTGTGTGTGTGTGTGTGTGGTGTGTAGTATGTGGTGTGTGTGCTGTATGTGTAGGGTGTGTGGGGTGTGTAGTATGTGGTGTGTGTGATGTATGTGTGGGGTGTGTGAGGGGTGTGTGTGTGTGTGGTGTGTAGTGTGTGTGGTGTGTGTGTCTGTGTGTGTGGTGTGTGTATATGTGTGTGTGTGGTATGTGTATGCGTGTGTGTGTGGTATGTAGTATGTGGTGTGAGTGTGTGTGTGTGTGGGGGTGTGTGTGTGTGTGTGTGGTGTGAGATGTGTGTGTGGTGTGTGTGTGTGTGGTGTGTAGTGTGTGGTGTGTGTGTGTGTACACAGACATAAAAAGAGATAAACAGCAGGGAATCAGAGCTCCTTGACTTAAGACTCTTGGTGAATACCCAACCACCTTTAGAATTACTGACTTTCCCCTCTCTCCTTTTATTTTAAAGAACTATCAAGGGCAGCTTTTATTTGGAAGGAAAATTAATAACAAAGAAGCCAGGAAGAAAAAGTCATGAAAACTAAGAACAAAATGGGCAGCTATCCTAAATGATAATTGCCGGACATTCAAGGAAAGAGTCACAGACCTGGGCTGTTTTGACAAGTACACCACAGGAATGCTTCAACAAAGTTAACTTCAAAAAGTTACCAACTCCACAGGCAGAGAACGAGAGGAGGGGTTTCATGAGAGCAGCGGTTCAGACACAGTCACCACCTCACGGAGCAAACTGAGAAGCAACGCCCTTCTACAGCGGCGCTGAATCGCTGAAGTCATCTGGCATCAGACAGAAGCCCCCACAAGAGAAGATTCTTTTCAAGAATGGAAGCAAAATGTACTTTTGAGTTTAAAGAGACAGTTTCCATTATATTTAACAAAAGCAACAAGATTCCTTTTGGAGCCAGGGACAATAAGCATCAGTGCCCAGAGCCACAGTACGGAAAATTTGATAAGGTCCGTGATAGAATAATTTGCCAGTGACAGAATGTAAGCTATGACTCAATCAGCTCATAAAAACGACATTGGTACCCCTTCTGCCAGAGAGAACAGCTTGCAGAAGACGATGCTGGGAT
Organism: Rattus norvegicus; assembly: GCF_021556685.1. NCBI lineage: Eukaryota > Metazoa > Chordata > Mammalia > Rodentia > Muridae > Rattus > Rattus norvegicus. Next base: position 16,150,325 of record NC_141534.1, on the reverse strand, counting down.
CCCGGAAGCCCTTCTTCAAAGATGCATGAGAGTGGCCATGAGACAATACCCCAGAAGGCACGGTCCGTGGGCCTGAAGCCTGACCAGCTGCTGCAAGCCATCCGCAGAAGGGAGCACTCAAGCCTCAGACCTTGGTTTTCTGTATGTGGCATGTCTGAAGTGCTCAGCAGAGGTCAGAAGCCATTAGAGCCCAGGGTGCCTCCTTCTCCCTGGCTTTGCCCTCCTTCCCTTCTTCCTCAGCATCTAAGGAAAAGAAATCTGGAAGTGTCCCCATCCTCTGCCCATAGAAGGGTGCTTTAAGAAAAATCACTTTACCTAACCCATCCTTTACAGAGAAACTCGGTTCGCTCAAGCAATGGAAATGATCTGACATGCTTACAGGAAAGTGAGGGTGCTCCTCCTTTAAACCCCTGGAAGCTAAATTCCTTCCCCCTGATGAGGTCAGTCACTGCCCCCTGTTTAAACAAATGAGTGGACATTAAAGACCTTTATACTAGGAAACCTGTCCAGGTCTTAAAAAGCAGCTGATCTGAAATAGAACAAACCTACAGAAATTATTTCCGCTCACTCCGTCATACTCCAAACCCTGAGGGTGTGTAAGCCTGAGCAGCAAGCTCTGTCAGGTCATGAGTACTCCGAGAAGCAGGCATTGCGAGCACAGTTCAGAACCTGTGCGATAAGCAAGGGAGCACAGCGCTGGGCCGGGCTCCAGCGAAGGAGTAGGGCATTAGCATACCGGGCTCCAGTGAAGGAGTAGGGCATTAGCATACCTTTGGGTCTTCTGGAATTTCCATTCTTTTGCAGCTCATCTTCCTCATTAATGGTGAACAGAACGAGGGGAATAGTCCTCGAGTGGGTCGTCTTCAATCTCTCTTGTCGGATAGCTGTGGCTGATCCAGGCATAACGCTGCTACTTGTCCCACAATTATATTAAATATATATGCTTATGTAATTGCAGCTCCCAGGAAGCTGCTAGTTCCTAAGCTGCCTGTTCATTTGAGCACTTGTAACAGATCCCCTGTGGGTAAACAGTGTGCAAGCAGCTGACAGATACTACCAGCTACTTGGCAACTCGGGCCGTGCAGCTCCCCCTCACCTAGCAGCAGCCCCCTCCCACTTACTCCCCCCAACAGGCAGGCATGGGCGCTGGTGAGTAAACACTCTCGCACATGCACGCACGCACGCGCACTCGCACGCACACACCCATTTCAGAAGGTCTCCGTTAAAGGCATGTGGAGTTCAGATGCCTCCCTCCGACTGACCGCCTAACCTGTTCGATCAGACCCCAGCCTCTCCTTCCTGCTGTGGCACCTTCCCCAGGCTTCTTTTTGCTACAGCGCAGCGAAGCATTCAGCATACAGCAGAGGGCAAGAGATGACATGATGCCTGCTGTGAACAGTTGCCCTGACAACCCCGACACAGCCTAATGAAGGAGGGCCGGGAGCCGTTCCAGCTGCCCTAGGATGCAGAGTCCTCCGAACCCACCAGCGGAGGCTTGGTTGCAAGGGCAGCTCCCTCCTCCCCTGGGTGGCAGAGTGGAGCGGCGGAATGGGTGGAGCAGGAGGAACAGCTTCAGGAGAGGGAAGAGTGGCAGAGGAAGGTTTTGCGTCTTTCCCTCCCTAGTTGGGCTATTTTGGTAAGCAAAGGGCAAGGCAGGTGTCCCAGGGCTGCCTCACTCTCTGACATTAAGGCCCGTGTCTGTAATCGGCTGAGCCTTGGTGGCATCCGTCATGATGTTCGGTATGTCTCAACTCAAGTATAAACTCCCTCAAGACATACACTGTCCGCTTCATGCACCGGGCCCACCAGCACCGCATCACTGAGACCCTCCAAGGAGACCAGAAATTGGAGACTGTCTTTTTTTTTCATTAAAAACATTTCCTCTGCAAGTCAGGATGAAAGGGCATAAACAAAGCCCCCAAAGAGGGGAGTCCCAGCTGCCTGCCGCTGAGCACTGCCCAACCGCCTGCCTCCGTGTGCCCTGTGGCTGCTGAGCGAGCGTGCACATCGCTACACCCGATTTCAGCTCTCCTGGCCTATTCCCTTGGAGGCACGCAGCCACATGGTTGGTTTTATTCGCTCACTTTAAGACTTTCCATTTTTATGTCGCTTCAAAGCTGTACAGTATTTTCAAAAAGTCAATAGTTTTCTCTAACAACAAATAACATTTCAAAAATGCCAATTGCTAAATGAAGGAAAAAGTTATTTTCTTTTGGCCTTCAATCAAAATTAAGTCTATCTATAAAGTCAAAGGCAATCCTTCCACCCCTAAAGGACTCTCCCACAGCCCCACATTCTCAGAGATTCTAAGGCTAGTCTCCTTATGAAATGTAGCTTGGCATACACTCGGGGCAAGGGTTACCTGGTGGGCCCATGCCAAGGTGCGCCCCTGGGAAATCATGCCATGTGACAGACTTTGGGGGAAGGGAGGGGAGTGAGGATCTGGAGAAGGGGTGGAGGCAGACAGACTAGAGCAAAGACATGAGGGCAGAGAAGTGAGGGGCAGGACAGGAAGAGACACCAGCAGACCAGCTGGGATGTCAGAGTCCTTTTTATAAAAGTCACCTGGTGAGCCACCAGCACTTGGCAGCAGGTGATGAAGAAAGTCACTGCTAGGTCCCTGGGAGGAGTCTAGTGGCATCCCTGTAAGCTAACGTGTGTTCGCATGAATCAAACTTTGGCTAGTGTACCTTACTCCCAGTGGCCCAGTTTTCTCCGACAGCTGGGGTTCTGTCAGGTTGAGGGGAAGGGTTAAATGAACATGGTGCTGTGCTGTCCTAAGAGGTGGCTGATAAACACCAATTGTCCTGCATCTACCGTGCACCCTCTACAAACAGCAGGGCTTAGAGTTTACCTTCCAGGTGTGTCTTCCCGTGCACTGCCCCGCCCACTGCCGGGTATAGTGGGAGCAAATCTTTCAGAATCGGATAAATCCTCCAAAGGCCTGGGGATTTAATTACGTGAATGCACACTTGGATCCAGACTGGTGGCTTGAAAGAATGCGAGGAAAAGTTGTGGTAACCTATGTGCTACTAGTTTAGACGAACGCAGAATGTGGGTCCCTGACTTTCAGGGTGAGTTTGCAAGGCCTCAAGGAACAGCAAAGCAAAGGCTTTGCACTCTCATTTGTCCACATTAAGACAGCAAACTTCACCAAGAGTTCCAGTGCTGGGGACTATAGGAGGCCAGTGAGGAGATCAGACGAAGGACCCAAGAGGAAGCCAGACTCAAGCCATTACCCACCCCACCTAGCTGATGACTGGTTTCCTTTTGTCCATGTCCATGGCTAGCCCCCAATGATAGAGTGGCTTCTTCACTCTCTAGCCTGAGAGACCATGAAATCTGATTTATATTTGTGTGAAAATCACCTAAGTGAAGGCTTTTATTTATTTATTTATTTATTTTTTGGCTCTTTTTTTCGGAGCTGGGGACCGAACCCAGGGCCTTGCGCTTCCTAGGTAAGCGCTCTACCACTGAGCTAAATCCCCAGCCCCTGAAGGCTTTTATTTTAACACTGTTTATTTTTGACAACCTTTACTGGAAGGAATGAAACCCTGACTGAAGGGGCCAGAAGTCACCTCCAAAGAAACCCTAAGTCCAAGTGTCCAAGGACAGAACAGAGCCCACCGACTGGGAACAAAGAGGCTGTGGCAGGCCCTTTGTTCTAACAGCACCAAGCGACCACCACCTGACTCACAGGCAATGGGCACAGAGAGGCCAAAGTCAGACAGACAGACAGCTGGGTCACCTGCCTCAGGACTCAAGACGCGTCTGTCCTGGAGCCTTATGAATCCTGACTGATGCCAAGATCACAGCTGTCGAGCAAATAATGATAAAACGGAGGTTTTTGTTTTCCTGTGATTGCCCACTGAGCCACCTTCCAGCCTGAGATGGATTTCTTAAAAGCTCCGATCCAATCTTAGACATAGGTGTTTGCTCTTACACAGACCTAAGGATTCTGAGACTTGGTCTCCTTTCATCTTGGACACACATATATTTGATGCCAGCTCTCTTTCTGGAGAACGTGGGGTGTGATATATTCCTATGATCATCGACGTGGGTGTGTGGAGGCCATGCAAACACCTCCACCAACCACCCTCCACCTCATGTCTGAGGCAGGGCCTCACGGAACCTGGGTCTCATTATTTCAGGAACACTGGTTAGCCAGCGACACCCCGGGATCTGCCATCTCCACCCTCTTAAAGACCGGCTGCCACGGCCTGCTCTTATGTGCATGTCGGGGTCTGAACTCAGGTCCTCAGGCTTACAAGGAGGGTTTGTTGGGTGAGCCATCTCTCCAGCCTGAGGTTGGTTTCATAAGTGTTTCAATCCACTCTTGAATGGATGGGATATAGTAGTTTATTCTTATACAGTTTCAGGGTCCATCCCTCAAGGGCAGGAGGTAACTACAGTTTAGTTTTGGACAAGAGATTGAGGTGTATATTTTACATATCAAGGCAGACCTGGTCTCCAAGTTCTCCCAGCATCCCTCAGTCCCAACCCTTCCCTCAGAGGCTCTTCTCTATACAATCCATGTAGGTTGATGTCATTATGCAGGTGAAGGCAGACAAGATAAAACAAGGCCTGTCATTGGATGAGAAGGGAGGGAGGCGGGAACAGAGGTTTTAGAAGGGAGGGAGAAGCAGGAGGAGAAGCATGAGGAAAGGCCCAGAGCAAGGGAGAGGAGCTGGGAGAACATGGCGGCAGATGTTAAGATTCTTCTCTGTGCATAGATACAGGTTGTTAGGACTATTTTTAAGGGATCAGAGGTTATTGTGTGGTGTGTTCTTTCATGTGCCGACTTAATTGAGTCCACAGTAAGAGAGCCTTGAGATAGGCCATCTCTGTATAAAACTGGCATGGCAGCGACCTGCCTTGGGAACTGGATGGGTGGAGAGATTGCTGCCGGGCTCAGAGAGTAGCGGGCAGCAGTGTGAGATGGGATGGAGCTTAGCGAGTGAGATGAAAATGTTCCGCAGGTGCCCTGTGGCTCTATGGTGCCACCACTAGCGCTGGATAAAAGAAACCATTTTTTATTATTTACCACAACAAATCCACATATTTCAGTTTCTCTCTGCTCGAGTTCTTTCTATCCCCCTCTCCTTTCTCTCCCTTTCCCTGGCCTCCCCCAAACCCTGCATTTAATGTAGTCTAATCTATCTTGAATTGACTCATCTCACTGGCGGAGAAATGACTTACCACCTTCACTCCAACCCCTTCAGCTTCCACACTTTGATTCTCAACAAAGAATGTGAGAAGGGGATGGGCAAGGTCTTAAATTTAAATATTTCTCCAAGAAAAAAGGGCACCCCTCTGCACTCCCGCGCCTCCTCCTCAGCCAGTCTCTTTTAATTAGAGACAGGATCTGCTCGGTAGCTGAGGCTGGCCGGGTGCTTGCTGGCAGCAATAGTTGGCCTAGATCTCTGAACTCCTCCTGCACCAGTTGCCCAATGCTATACAGGGGCTGAGCATGTGTACCAGCATGTGTACCAGCACGTGTGCACACATGAGCACGTGAGGATCACATCCGTGCTCCCCAGGGCACGTATGCACACATGAGCATGTGAGGATCACATCCGTGCTCCCCAGGGCACATATACACACATGAGCACATGAGGACCACATCCATGCTCTCCAGGCTGCTGTGTGGCAAACAGATAAGGAGAAAGCAGCAGAGCCCATGAGCGCACTGAAGAAATCTGCCTACTGGGTGAGACATATAGCTACAATTTTCCTTCCTAAAAGCCCACCGAGCTTCATAAAATCGGGCTGCAGACGAGGAAGCCTAATTTGGACTATTCGAGGACTGTAGTTAAAAACAGAAATTAAGACTACTGGGCTGAGTGGCTGCCGCTGGTAAATTACAAGTTCTAGATGCCTGCTATTTACTTTTCAATACAGCCCAGAAATATCAAAGTTCTTTCCAATATTTTTTATTATTAAATAAGGTAATTAATCCTTGAAAGCTACCAGACTTAGTGATTTTAAAAATATTTGATATATTCCCTAAGGTAAGCAGTAATTTACTTCCAGCAGAGCTTTTAGAAATCCACACTTGAATGCAGTACAAAACCTCATAGGCTTGAAAGCAGCAAAGCTGGGTAAAGCAGGCTGACCTGGGAATCAGGTCATCTCCGAGGAACAAAGGGGCCCAGCTGCTTCTTTCCCTTTTCATCCTTGAGTTAAGGAGCTCCCTCCCTCGTTTCCTAGGATGCCGCTGCTTGATGGTGGCTTCTGTTGTAACAAGGGCACAACATTCTGTTACCTTGCACCATTAAAGCTCCTAAGAGACACAACGATGCTGACCCCTTGAAAGGAGAATCAAAAGGCAGGTTTTGCTCTGTTCTCTATTTGACCACCTTCTGGTAATGGACATATGAGAGAAGCCGTAGTACTACACGAGTAGTGGCAAAGCCATCAGCCTAGAGTGCAGAGCCCTGCGGTGCCTTTTATAACATTTCTATAAATCTTCAGTGCACATTAAGTACTTCAGTACCAACAGAGTGCATGTTCCCATGCCTGTTCCACCACAGCTAATGTGTACAGTATAATGTATATACCAAGCGGTCTTTGACCCTTCCTTGAACCTGGAGTATCACTAGGTAACTTGGGAATATTATCAAATGATGCCTAAACTTTAACCTACTAGCATCGTGCTTGCCCTCTTGCTCATGACTGTCATTGGCGATACCACGTGAACACACATTGCATGGACTTCTGAACTTGATAAGAATTGTGGATAAAGGACCTCTCCTCTCACAGAAACCTCTTAGGACAGAGATGCAATTTGGGGGGGGGGCTGGTGAGATGGCTCAGCACTTATGAATTTATACTGCTATTGCAGAGCATGTAGGTTTGAGTTACATGGTTCTGAACAAGATGCTTCAGAGTAACAGCATACTTCGAGGAACGAACATCCCAGGCCACAGCAGATCTGTGGAGGCTTGTGGACAGCACTTTCTCTGAGCATGGAACATTTAGGGGTAACAGAATCAGGGTTAACAGATGGAGGGATTTCTAATCCCCCCTCCCCTTTGGAAATAGGCTCCCACTTTGTAGCCCAGTCTGGACTGTGAGCTCATGAGCCTCTTTATACCTACAGTTCTAGGATCACAAGCACACTACTATGCCAGACAAGAGTTTCTACTTCTAATGTAGTCTGGCAGACAGAACCAAGACCAGCGGCTGGAAGCTAATGGAATATAACAAGCTATTTTCTTATCACCGAGAATGGCTATGCACACACACTGATCTGGGATGCTGATGCTAGACTAATGTGTTCTGTAAGGGCTGGGCTTTTAAGGCCTCTCAGCCCTTTTCTGACTTGGACTTCTTACTTGGTGAAGATGAAATGTAGAGTTATGTACCCAGGAGGAAATGGGCCAAAGGGGGGGGAAAAAAAAAACAACAACAACCAAGATCAGCTAAGCCTTTCCTTTGTTGCCACAATTGCCATGCTATCCATAAAAATGAACTTTACCTGGTTTCAATTTTGCAAGTGGATTCAGCTCTTACTCCTTGACAAGCCAGTGATTTGAGCTTTAATGCTATAACTGAACAATAGAACATCCATTCTCTCTGGTTAGGAGACAGCTGTACTATGCTTGTTTCTGCACCTTTGACGCACAGATGCCTCCCATGTCTTCATAGAGACACTTAGGGGTGGATTGCTGTGGATCACTATGGGATGAGGCAGCTTAGAGGTGAAGGGTTAATACGAGACATTAGCAAACCAGTCCACTTTATCACTTATGGGCATTTTAAGGACGGTGGTTACTTTGCCTTTAGATCAGTGAAGAATTGAGCAAATAACAACACACCCAGGGTTCGTTTCAGAACGTGCTGAGATCTCCCCTCAACTTCAACCTTTACTTCGTCACCCTTCCCTGTCGTTCTCCTTAAAACTCCCAAAAATCAAAACAAGCAATAGAGAAGACATATTTTTCTAAGACAGTCTTAAGAGCTGGGGATGTAGCAAGATCCAGGTTTAGTCTCCATGAAAAAAAAAAAACAAACCAAGGTTTAGCGTTCTTTCTTTAATCTCACAAATCGGAATGGATTTTCAAAAATACATTCAAATTTATCACTTAAAAGATTTGCACCAATGTTGGGGAAAACTTGAGTTTCTGGGGGCCAGCATATCAGCCCAGATGGGCAGAAATACCAGTATCTTGGTTCAGCACACAATGAACTCATGTAACACATGCACAGAGGTCAGTTTAAAGAGAAATTTAGAAGTCTCAAGACTGCAGCTTATGGGGCAGGGCTTCTCTGCTGCAGTTTTGAGCCTGAACGCCTTTCCCAGGAAATCTGGTTTTTGCTGTTAGGGCTTACAGTAGAGTAGCAGGCCATGCCCACCCACACATCCATATCTATTCAAAGTCAGATGATGCAAAGGTCTATCGTACCCCACGTTCCAGCCAACATGTCAAAGGTCTGTGTCAGTGACCGTAATCTTCACTGAGTAGACTGGATGCTATAACTTAGATGATTTCCCAATAACACTGTCTAAATGATGATGATTCGATTGAGATCAGGATACTTCAGACTAGACCTACCAAATCCCACCTTTTATTTTTATAAATGATCTCTCAATTCTCTCAATGGTAAGCTTTAAAGTATTAGCAAATAAATCATTTGTTATTTGAAAGGTAAGCAGGCTGGTTTTTTTTCAATATTAAATGGAATACAGAGTTCTCTCTCTCTCTCTCTCTCTCTCTCTCTCTCTCTCTCTCTCTCTCTCTCTCATAAAGCAAACCCACTGTCTCATTTAGAAACTCAAGTATGTAATTTTATGGATAGGGTACAGGAAGGTCAGGTTGACTGCACGGTTTTCACGAGAATGGAAAGTCTATGAAGGGTGCAGCTGGGGAGCGAGGAGGGAGCTTGCACTGTCTTCTAGCACTTGGGCACCAGGGCAGGACGTTTGAGTTTGAAGGCCCTGCCTGCCTCAAAGACGAAAAGCAAAAAGCAGTGCATGAAGGTTTGAAATACTTAAGGTGACTGCTCTGAACGTAGACTAGAGGAAGTAGTGCCTAGCAGAAAGCCAAGGGACAGAGCTGGCAGGGTAAGCCTGGGGCTTGGTCTGCTCTCCTTCCATCAGAGCATCAGGGAGAACCATGGGCAAGCATGATCGCCAACAGCTGACCGGGACATAAAGGCCTTACGTTGAACTGTGAGAGACGAGGCAAGTATGTAAGTATGTGTAGAATAAACCAAAAACCTAGATACTTTAAACAGAACTTGCAAATGTAAAGCAAAGAAGATTCTGAATAACTGATCTCAAAGATTCTGAATAACTGATCTCAAAGATTCTGAATACAATAACTGATCTCAAAGCAAGAGCTGAAGCACACAATTCCATGAACTAGCCATGACTACCAAACCTACCAACTAGCCATGACTACCAAACCTACCAACTAGCCATGACTACCAAACCTACCAACTAGCCATGACTACCAAACCTACCAACTAGCCATGACTACCAAACCTACCAACTAGCCATGACTACCAAACCTACCAACTAGCCATGACTACCAAACCTACCAACTAGCCATGACTACCAAACCTACCAACTAGCCATGACTACCAAACCTACCAACTAGCCATGACTACCAAACCTACCAACTAGCCATGACTACCAAACCTACCAACTAGCCATGACTACCAAACCTACCAACTAGCCATGACTACCAAACCTACCAACTAGCCATGACTACCAAACCTACCAACTAGCCATGACTACCAAACCTACCAACTAGCCATGACTACCAAACCTACCAACTAGCCATGACTACCGAACCAGTAGTTTGCTGTTTTTAATAAACACCAGTTTACTGAGCACTCGGGTTTCAGGGGGACCTATGTGGGAAGAAAGAGGAGTAGGTTGACAAGACTTCCTGGGCCCCGCTTCAGCTCTACAGTGCGATCACCTTCCATAACTACCCTCTAAGTCCAAGCGATGGAAATTATATTTGGCAAACTTCCTTTTAAAGCACCCTAGCTGTGCTATTATACTTTTTATCATAAGGCAAAATGGCCACACAGTTAACTCAACTAACTCCCTGAAGAGCTTTGAAAGCTGTCACGCACACACTGTTGTAGTGAGGGAACCCGTGCTGTCATTTCTAATTCCCCAGCACCTGTCTGTACAGAGGCCGGGAGGAGACACTGCTCCCTCTCCCCACATCCTTGAAACCAGTCCCTTAAGTACCCAGAGGAAGGTTTTATCCAGCTCTCTGGAAACAAGATATTGCTTATAAACAGAAGATAGGTGTTTATATAACTAAAAGTTGTTTGTTTGTTTTTTTTTCTTTTTTTTTTTTTCGGAGCTGGGGACCGAACCCAGGGCCTTGCGCTTGGTAGGCAAGCGCTCTACCACTGAGCTAAATCCCCAACCCAAGTTGTTTGTTTTAAAAACACTGCAGTACTGAAACCTGTTTGGGAATGTGATACCAGACAGACACATCTAAAACAGGAAACGAAAGGGTAACTTGGTACTGAGGACGCAGGTGGCTCATACAGCACCTGGCATGCAAGTGCAAGGACCCGAGACTGAATTCCCAGAGTCCGTGTAAAGACAGACACGGCAGTGATGTCTTCGGGCCAGCACACCAGCATGGGGATGGGAGATGGAGACGGCAATGATCACTGGAAGTTTATGGGCCAGCAAGCCCAGTGTATGCAGAAGAAAAGAAAAAAAAAAAAAAGAGAGAGAGAGACCCTGACTCTAAGTGGAAGGGAGGACGAATACCCAGTACATGTATGTACTATGTACGCACAGACGGACAGATGAACAGACACACTCTAACATTTTTAGGTTGACTTACTTTTATATGCACCAGTGTTTTGCCTGCATATATGTACGTGCGTCACCTGTGTGCCTGGTACCTCGAGAAAAGGCGTCGGATCCCCTGGAACTGGTTGTAGGCGGCTGTGAACCACCATGTGAGTGCAGGCAGCCAATCCTCCAGGAGAGCTGTGCTCTTACACACCGAGCTGGCCCTCTGAGATTTTTAAAAAGGAGTTGCTTTCTATTTGGTTGCTGAGATCAAACGCAGGACCTGCGCATGCTAAGAGGTTTGCCCTTAGGCTCGGATGCTTTGTAAAGCATAAAGTTCTTCATGGTGGTTCAGAATACTCAATGCATGAGCCCTGTACCCCAAGTTCTGTTCTGAACCATTTGCAGGATTTACATAGCCTTCATCCTCCTGACATTTACACATCCCTGCTCTCTTTCAAAACTGCTCTGGAGATGTTCTCTTGTGACCACCCTGTGCGGCTTTAATTCTACCAAGGTAAGATCTCCTGGTGTACCAGTCACTGGTGGGTGGGGCCACACTTCCCCTCTGCGCTCAGCAGGTACTCGGGCTTGCTCTGGTGAAACAGAATCCTTGGCTTTGTCTTTGGGACCTCGAGGTCCGAGGAGGATTGAATGGGAAATGTAAAAGCAGGGTTTTGTCCTGTGAGGCTTCCCTGGGTCACACACTTACACAGTTTTGCTGTCTACTGTCATTTGAATCAGATCTCCTGGACCAAAATGGCTCCATTTCCTGCCTCTCAGTTTATTTGAATACTTTCTTCCAACAGCTGAGCCATCTCCTGTACTTTCTCTTGGGTTCTTAATGGTGTCTGTTTCACAGTCCCTTACAGAGCACTGGACGTACAGAAAGAATGTATCGTCATAAGGGGGCTTAAGATTATAAAAGTCGCCAATAGAAAAAAGATCTGGATTTATTCTTAATGCTGAATATATCAGTACATGATAATCGTCCATTTCCTATAACATAGCTTTATTGCAGAATGATACGTTTTTAATACCTCGAAACTGTCATGTGTCCTTGGTCCTCAGTCACATTCATTACTATAAACAACAAAGGAACTCTAAGAGCTCATTTGAGGAGACGACATTTTAACTTTAATTATTATTAGAGTAAGTCTGGGTTGCACAAGTCATTTCCTGAGGGAGAAGTATGTCTCTTGCACCTGGACCCCATGCGACCAGGACTTTTGCAACTTACGGGAGATTCTTCTCAAACCAGTGACTTTGAGAAACGAAATCACTTTCTGAAGTATTCTGCTTCATCTCGTCTGAAGAAGCCAAACTGCCTCCTGCTTCTCCTGAGTAGAAGATGCGCTACGCAGGCCTCCGATTTTCCTCACACGGGGGTACTTTAACTCAAATGAGTCTGAGAAGCCTCTCCTCACGGTCTGAAGGGAATGGAAGTCTATCTTCATGGCTTAAACCAAAGTAACTTTGTAGTAATAATATTTTAAGAACTTAATAAAATCACTTTGCGTAAGATAAAAGGAAAAGGGAAATGAGCCCGGAGGTGCTGACGCTGGTGCCTAATTCAAAGACACAGCGTCACCTAAGCACCCTACAGACTAGTACAGGGCCAGCTTCTAAACAGAAGACTGGGTGACGTTTTGACAGGGGGAAAGCAGCCTTGATGATACCTTTTATACCATGCCTTACCTGGGGCAGTGAGATCACACAGCTACAATTAGTTCTGAGTCAGCACTGCATTCCAACGCCCTCACTATGGTGAGCTCACCAGCTTAAGTAGAGCCTTGCTTATGGGAGAAACCCGGCATGTCAGAGGATGCCCGTCTTTGCACGGTGACGCAGTATCAATCTTTTATAATAAACAGTTCCTACTTCACTGGGTCATGAATTGTTCTCTGTATTAGCTCGTTTCTTCCCTGAGAGGTCTTCATTTTTAAATGGAAGACATGGTTGACAGGCAGTAAGTGGAAAAGGCTCCAGTGTCCTGGTACCAAAGAGTATTTAGTACTACTCCTGAGCGGTTTTAGTTTTAAGAGCAAGGCCTTGCTTCATCCTTGCAAGATCTGGCTTCACATTATTTCCAGTATAAATCTAAGGAGAAATCAAACACTTATTTTTTAGGGACCAGTTTTTGTGATCTTGGTCCTAGATCTATGGTGACATGTACTAGGTTAAGGTACTGAAAGAGAGACCATGGGAATCCAGGATGCTGAAGGCTAGGCCTCCCTTCAGATTGCAACAGATGGCTTTGCGAACACACAGAAACAGCCGCAAACAGAGCAGGAGCCCCTTCAGGCATTTCAGCACATGAAGTGTGGTGCTGTCCGATATTAATTGAAGGGGATACCTGGAGTGTGAAGCTCCCTGCAGAGACAGAAAGCTTCCGGTGAAAAGAGCAAGGAGGCCCTGAGGCCGGGCACCACAGTGCCTGGTGGGTGGGAGAGGAGAGGGCACATTGGCCTCAAGGCCTCGGCCTCCGGTCTCATAGGAGGATCAAAGGGAGCAGATGGAGGAGGTCACACCCTGTCAGCTATTTATAGATGACTCAAGAACCAAGGTGGCTAGAGGCCACAGGGCTACCAGCCACCTCGAAGGAAAAAGTGTACAACTTTTGACAAATGCCACCTACTTATTCCTAATTAATCTTTCCCGTTTTTGAGGGGAGAAGGAAGACTGAACGCTAAAGGAAGTAGGGAAAAAGGGCTCATTATATATCATTTTGTCTAGCTTCACATTTACACATCAAGGACACACGTGTGCCACTGGGAGTGTGTTATCGTCCACACGAATGTACTCACACCTATTTTTACATCTATATTCCTTCAAAAGCTTTTGGGGAAAGAAGTGACGCAAAGTCTATAAAGTCCAGGGTAACAGCTGTGAGGGCTGTCCACGTGGTTACTGTAAGCGAGGCCTACCTGATGCCTCCAAATTAAACCTACCCAGACGGTCACAAGGAAGAGTTCAAGGTGCGAAGCGGGTCGACACCAGTTTTCAGCACAGTCTACACACAGGAGCTACCTGAGGAATTCACACCCACTGCCACCGCCTGGCTCCCACCTTCGAGATCCTCTGATAGTGGCCTGGGCATTGTGGGAGTTCTAAGTCCCCGCGTGATTTTTAACTTTTTTTGCCAAGACTACGGACCACGGATCTGAACTACTGGTGTCCTGGCAAGCGACCTCAGCAATGGTGTCAACAACATGACCTTCTGCCCAACGAATACGCCTTATTCAAATGAGCACATGAGGGCTGTGGGCTAATTTAGAGCCTTGTATAGAAACCAGTCGGTTGGAATGCAGAAGGCAGGCAACCCGGGCCTGTCTGTCCAGTCAGCCACACCGAAGACTCAGGTCAGGAGCTTCCACCCATCCAGATTACAATCTCGAGAAGCAGCCAAGCTTCCTGCAATAGGAACTCATCTTATTTATAACTGAATAATTATGCATCTCAGGGCCATCCAACATGGCTTGGAGGAAGGGGGGCGGGGTCTTCCTAAAATTTCACCTTGAAATTTGAACTCACCCTAGAGTCTAGCTTCCTTCTATATTCAATGTGGAGTTGGTGACCGCACTTTACAACAGAAGATTATGGCGTGGTACAAAATGAGCCCGTTACCAGAAAGCCAACTTTTAAAAGGTTTTGCTGGCAACTGTTAAAAAGCCACAGAATTTTAAGGCACCCCATACAGTAATGTTCTAAACTTAGAACCAGAATTTCACTAACAATGCTGAAAAAAAAAAACCATTGTGTGTACTGGGCCATATTCCTTTTTTGAGACAGGATTTCCTCAGTGTAGCCCTGACTGTCCTGGAACTCACTGTAGATCAGGCTGGCCTTGAACTCAGAGACCCATCTGCCTCTGCCTCCCGAATGCTGGGATTAAAGGTGTGGCCACCGTATTTCCTTATCCTTTCACCCCATGGGCATCTTCATTTCTTAGCTATTTTAAACAGTGCAGCAATAAACATAGATCTCATAACTAGCTCTGTGGGAGTATGCAAGAGGAGGAAATACTGGATGTAGTCGAGTCTTGGCTTTTTTTTTTTTTTTAAATGTAGTTATTTTCATGTTGTCAAAAACATACGTATCTGCAAATTAATATTTCAAGTCATTAGCATGGGGTGCAGCTCAGTTCAGAGCGTTTGCCTAACATGCAAAAGGCCCTAGTCTGATCCCCAGTGGCTCTAACAGGAAAAAAAAAAAGGGGGGGTTGAGAGATGGCACGGGTGAATGAGAGGCCTGTGAGGCAGGGAGAGACCACACTTAAATCTCCAGTATTCATGCAGAAAGGTGTGAGCAGCTATGCACCTATTATGACTTCAGGGGTTAGAGGCAGTCAGTTCACCTCCTTAAAAGATGAGTTCCTTTCTCAGGAATGAGGCATAGAGTGAAGGGGCAGTACAGCCACTGTCCTGGGGCCTCCGCATTCACAGGCACAGGGGGATGGACCTTAAATACTCACACACACCCAAATTATACATGCTATACCTGAACACAGACATACACGAGAAATGAGGAAAAAGTAAAAGGTTGAAGTAACACCTAAATCTAATTCTTCAACTAATTCTTGAATTTAAGTATATATTAAAGAGAATAACCCTTAACAGAAAAAAAAGCAGAGAAATGTCACTTAATTTATACTGCAAACAACTAAACACAAGAAAAATTGTAAGTAGAAATTAGTAATAATAATAATAATAATAATAATAATAATAATAATAATATAAGACAATAGGAGGCACCACCGCTGGAGAGTGGTCTGAAACTGGAGAACAAGTCTCAGTGCAACAAGCACAAAGGCCTGGTCCCTGACAGAGAGAAAGAGTTCATCCACAGACTGCAGGCACTGAGTGCACAGCACAAACTGAAGACCAGCACAAAGTATTCATCTCGATGACGCAGTGAGCCCCAAGGAATAGGGTCACAAGACAAGATCCATAACCAGTATTTCCAGCTTGCTTCCTTTTCCTTTTTCTAGAGGGTCTCACTATACAGCCCCGGCTGGCCTGGTACTCACTATGCAGACTCATGAAGGCCAGCCTTCCCCTGCCTCCCGACTGCGACGATCGAAGGCCAGCATCACCATGCCAGGCTCTGAACAGTTTTCTGACACAAATGCTCCTTCTTGGGTCTAGGGATGAGAGTACAGATGCACTGGGGAGGAGAGAGGGGGGAGCCGGCATGGGTCCTGTGTGCGAAGTGCATCAGCATCCAGTCTCAGAGCACTGGCTGCCCAGGAAGTAAGAAAGTCCTTGGGATAAAAAAAAAGGACACGAAGCCAAGATGAGAGTCAAATAGAGACTTGAGGGCTGGGAATGTAGCCGGTGATCAGGAACTCATCTGGCATGGACCTGGCCCTGAGCTCAGTTCCCAGAATCATAAAACAGCAAGCTACCAGACAGGAACTCCATACAGTTGGGTTCTGAACTCAACATGACCTCATTCAAGGGAATGCATTCACACCAAGGACATTAAAAAAAAATCTCACTTTGAAGAGATTACACCTTACTCAAAAAAACTTGGTGGAATGATTAAAACCAAAAACAAATCAACAAAATGTACAAGGGCTGAAAAGGGTGCAGAGCAATTATGACTCTCCCAGGAAAAGCTGTATGGTCACCCTAGAAGTGGCTTACATGGTCACACTGGAGACAACAATGTAAGTATCTGCCTTAAAGGAAAGCCAGTGACATAGAAACCAACATACGAATATATGGAACAGTTGTTTTTCCTACCCAAACCTAGCAGGGGCCCACTGTCCTTCAGTGGGTGGACAGGAAGTAGCTGACGCTACTGCAGGAAATGACCAATGCTCATCACAGCGTGCTCAAACCCTCAAATACGTTAGGATGGCGGGGGAACCCATGCCAGGGTTACACGGCATGCTTCCACCTAAGACTCTGGAAAAAGGGCCTGGAGAGATGGCTCAGTGGTTAAGAGCATGGACTGCTCTTCCAGAGGTCCTGAGTTTAAATCCCAGCAACCACATGGTGACTCACAAGCATCTGTAATGAGATCTGATGCCCTCTTCTGGTGTGTCTGAAGACAGTGTACTTATATATAATAAATCTTTTTTTTTTTTTTTTTTTAAAGAGAGACTGGAAAAAGTCAAAGCAAAGATGGTGAAGAGATCAGTGGGTGGGAAATGAGCCTGAGGAGTTCTGGGAGGCAGGATTCTAAGTCCTGTTGACAGTGATGGATGGAGATACACACACACACACACACACACATATATACATATATGTACACATATATATGTGTGTGTGTATATATATATATACATGTATATATATATATAAATGTGTCTACTGAAACACATTTAAAAAAAATTAAAAACCCCTCTACTTATTCAAGAATTTCCAATCTATTTTTTTTCCTGGCAACTTTTCTGGAAAGGTCTACTGGGCTATCTCATCTTCCCAATGCTCGATCTATTAAATCACTTCTGACAGGATGCACCCCAACTTGTGGACCATTGAAATTCCTCTGCTACAAGAGTCCAGGGGACACCTGAATCCAAAGCAATGGCTTTAAAATATTCCAGTCTTGGAATGTTTGACCTTTTTGTCCCTCTTGGGCATCCCTCACTTCTGACTTGGCTGTCTGTCTCTCCCTCCTCCATTTTGAATGGTTGTCTGTCTGCAGTCTTTCTTTCTGATCTCTCCTGGAGTGGCCCCAAACCTGACCTCCTGTCTGTTCCTGTAGTTTCCCCTTCCAGTTTAACTATTTGTATCACTACTGATGGGTGGGTCTCTTTTGTTGCACAATTTTTCATGGACAAGGCAACCCACCTTTTCTTTAACTAAGCTGTACTCATTAGTATGTTCATGTCAAGCCTAAACTAATGAACCAAACTCGAAGTGGAACATCCTGTGTCACCTTTTCACCTGCGACCCTTTGACACATGTCTGAGAGTCTCGAACCGTTCCCCTTTCACCCCCACTGGCACGCCGAGCCTACTCTAGATCTATCTGGGGACCTCAAAGTTAAGTCTGGAGGCCAGACTCTTTCTTCCTCCATCTGGTCTACACGGCTGCTCTGAAAAGAAGCCCTCCTTCTGGTTTCCAGAGCAAACGGGTGCCTCTCATACACTGTCGCCTCTCAAGCCTAGCTGTCCCAAATGGGTAGGGAGGAAAAGAACTTCCCTCGCAGAGTTCGTGTTTGTGTGAGAGGTTTGTGAGAGAGCTGTTTTGTTGGAACAGGCTATCAAGAGTCACAGTTCCCTGGCATAGAGAATCAGTCTGACTAACAAAGCTTTAATCAAGACACTACTCCTTCCTGCCCACACAATACTGTCCCAGCAGCCTCTTGGCTCGACCTTTGGCCTCAACGCAACCATCATTCCTAACTGATTTCTGGGGATACTTTGAGCCTTTCCCATTTGTCCTGTCGAGATGACTAAACTTCAGCTCCTCTCCACAAGTGTGCCTTTATTTTCCTTATTTCTCCATCTAAGTACACACCCCTCACCTGCTGTTCGAAGTTTAAGTGCTACCTGCAGGAGGTGCTCTGGGATGACCACAGCCAGAGTGCTCCTTCCTCCACTGACCTCACAACCTGTCCACAGTGGCCTGTGGATTTCCTTACTAAAATCAAAGATCGTATTTGTCAACCTGCCAAACTCCATGATTTTAATAAACCAGAGAAAGTACGCATTCTTGGTTAAATTATTCCAAGCGTCGATATCTTCAGTTCTTGTACTAACATAACAAGACTCGAGTGTGTTTTTTTAAAAGCTCTTTGAATAATTTGTTTTCAGGTACCATGACACAAGTGTCTGAATTCTTTAGAGAACAAGCCAATGTAAATCAGTGTTTCACACACATACTTAAGCAATGGCAATGGCTCACTTCTCTTTAACTTACCACAGTGGTTCTCAACTTCTGGGTCTCAAACCCACTGACCCTTTCATGGGCTAGCCTAAGACTATTAGAAAGATAAGATATTTACATTACAATAATTGGCAGTAGCAAGATTACAGTTATGAAGCAGCAATGAAAATTGTATGGCTGGGAGGGTCATCACAACATGAGGAGCTGTATTAAAGGGTCACAGCATGAGGAAGGTTGAGAACCACTGACTCAGCAAGAGCTGAAGTTTGCCTCATGAAGAAGCAGGGCTTCTAGTTCCTAGGACTTATATCACAGGACAACCTCAGTGTCCACTCTGTTTATTTGGGGATACATAGGCCCTTCAGGCTAAATGAGACCATAAAGATCACTTTTTACTCTGGGAAAATTCACAGAACATTCACGACCAAAGTAAGAAAGTCAAAGTCTTTCCACCAAGAATCCCGATTTAAAAAAAAAAGAAAAAGCAAACAAAAGCCCTATTCTAGGTTGTAAGTAAGTATCTTCCAAAAGGATGGCAACAGAGCCCATCAATTATAGGCGTTAATTTATTACTCTGCACATCAGAGTTTGGGCACCGTGGATTAATCAGAAGCAGTGTTAAGTTTTAACTCTGTAGTATCTTTTTAAGGAAGGTTGGCAACTGGAATTTGTCCTGGGTAAGCTGATTTCCACAGCTTGTGAATGCACAACTTCACATGGAATTTGAGCTCATAGTTTTGCAATGTGAGAGCCTATGGATTTGCTCAAAATAGTCTAATAACAAGGGCTTGACATCCTCTAGTGGTGAAATACAAATCTATTTCTTAAGGCAATTGCGTTTTCTAGTTCTTGCTTCCCTTTGATGAAGGACAGGGAAAATACTACAGTATACCAAGATAACTGTTCATCCTCACGGGGGAAAAAAACTTTTTTTTTTTAAAGAATATAATCACGACCCTTGAGCAAAAGCTAAACATATGTGCAGAACTGTTTTCTGTGAGTCACACACCTACAAATACACAGGCCTTTAATCTTGAACATATCGCAGATATTGTTTCTGTAATAACCCGAGATTTTAATCTGAAGCTCTGAAACACAGCCTTTGCACAGGGACATAATTTAAGAACCACTTAAGGTTTGACTCTACCTCAGAGTAATTATATATAAAAAGAAAAAAGGAATGCTTCTGGAAACGTGTTGCTGTTTGTGGCTAAGACGACACACAGGTAATCTGGGGCTTGGGGGGCGGGGGGGTGAGGTGGTGAGGCAGGAGGAGGCTAAAATTAAGACAAGCCAGAAACACATGGCAAGACCCCCATCTCAACAAACAAACAAACAAACAAACAAACAGACAGACAGACAGGGGAAGAAAGGAATGTGGCATTTTGAGGTGGGAACTTCCTTCTTGGTGGCATTAAAACACAAGTTTAGGTATCCCTCTCATTCAATAAATAAAATCTCATATAAGCCTATGATTTAAAAATAATTGGAGTGTTTGGATGTATATAATATGATGTGAGAGTATAAAACTGAAGAAGTTCTACATTCAGATAAAAGTTATAGGTTTTACACATACAGAACATTAAGCTGTCAACGTCCAAATGGCCTTGTGTTCTCTCAGTGTCGCCTACGTTTTAAACAGTACATTTGTAGAGTCAGTGAGATGGCCTGGCGTGTAAAGCGGCTTGCAGTCAGGCCTGTAGACCTGAGTCCAGTCACTAAGACCTGCATGGTGTCCTAAGACCCAATTCCCTCAAGTTGTCTTCTGCCTCCTACACTTGTGCTATGGAACGTGTGTGCACGCACACACACACACACACACACACACACACACACACACACGCACGCACGCGCACGCGCACGCACACGCACGCACGCACGCACGCACGCAACAAATGTCACTAAAACATGCTAAGAGCCAGATAGAATGGCTTACACCTGTATTCCCAGTAGAGGTAGAAGGAGTTTGAGGCGAGTCTGGGATACATCAAGTTAAAGCCTGGTATGTTCTGAAATATGGAGACTGTCTCAAAAACCAAGCTAAACCAAAAATGCACATTACAGTTCCTTTCTGTGGCATCCACTGGCACAGAAGTTGTTGAACACCAAAAAAGCACAATTAGAAATACAAGGTGGGGGGGGGGGTTTACAGGACCAGAAATATATGATACACACACACCTACATATGTATGTCTTGGTCATATATAAAACATGTTTATTGGAAATTTAAATTTCTAGGTAAAGATGTGGAGGAATTGTTTGCTAGCAGAAAGTAATAGCCAATAAATTCTAATTTTAATGGAAAGAGTACTTCAGGCTGGTGATGTGAATCAATGTTTATGTAGGCACTTGCTCCAAAAACCTGTTTCATCCTCAGTACCCACTCTTAACAAGCTACCATCTGATCTCCCACACGCACGCTGTGGCATGCATATAACCCTCAACACAAAGTAAATATAAAATTTAAGAAGACTTCAGAACACATGGTTGACTTTGTATCCTAATTGTTAAGACATATGGATCATCCATTCCTTAACACGATCAGGCACCGCACATAGTCCAGTTGCAAGTTCATTTATGTCTGAACAAGTATCGATGCAGATCTCCAGAGCATTCAAGGATGAACTGCTGCTGATTAAATCGCTAACATTCTTCCCCCAGGCCTTATTCAGAACCAAGAATGCCCTGGTTTGGGGAGCCTGGACAGCTCCCAACTCATCAAGTTCTCTAAATAATTACTCAGGCATCGATCGCTTCTCCACCCAGACCAAAATACTGATCACCGATCTTTCAAATGCAGAAGACAAAAATAATCAACTACGTTTCAGGATGTAGCCTGACATGGGAATAAATCGAGGACACTGTGTCAATCTTAACCTCAGGTGTAAATCATTAGAGTTTAGGTACAATCGCAGGTACACACTGGAAAACACTAAGCTCCATGGGCCTTGCAAGTTAAAAATCAGCACGCCCTCTAAAGGAGTATGTTGAGGTGGGGGTGGGAGGCGGAGCGAGTTTTGCATTTAGAAAACAATCACTTATGGTTGTGGGCGTTGAGAAGCAACTGCGCGGTCCGCACCTTACCATTTCTTTAAAATAACAAAGCGCCACCCGCCCCCACGCCAAGGGTAGGAAGATAGGAGGAGCTGCTTACTTGGCCAAGATTAGAACAGGGGTTTAGGAGGGAGGGAAGGAGGGAGGGTATGATTTGCAATACAGTCCCCGAAGAAGAACAACAAAATCACGAGGAGGGGGGGAGAGTTGGCTTCATGCTAAGGAGAGATGGGTACGAGTGGGAAGACCTTCCGAGGGTGTGAGCTGTGTCCCTGCGTGTCCCCGGTGGCTGTGCTGGAAGCAAATTGTCAACACCGAGCCTGAGGGTGGGAGATCCAACGCTCCAGAGCTCTGTCTTTAGTGCCACAGGAAGAGTCGGGCTCCGAGAACGCGCTCCGCGCTCTGGGTGAAGGCCGGGTGGCGAGGTCCGGAGAAACCGGTCAGCCGCTCACCCACGGGCCGGATGCCTCGGCTCGGACCCCGCTCTCCCGCCCCGCGTGCCCCCTGTCCTCTCTGCGCGCCCCGGTCGCTCGGCCGCTCCGAGGCTCAAACTCTCACTCTTCCCCGGACCCCCGACAGCCCCGAGAGCGCCCCCACCGCTCGGCGGCTCTGAGGCTCAGATTCTCACGGTTCCCCGAACTCCACGGCGCGCCCCCGACCACCCCGCGCGCCCCCGGCCACCCCGCGCGCCCCCGTCCTCTCTCCCGCGCGCCCAGGCCTGCTTCCACCTGTTGTGACCCCGCGGGCGCCGGTAGCGCGGACTCCGAGGGTCTCTGGCTCCCGGGACCTCGACCCCGCCCCTGCCCACTCCCCCGACCTCCGCGACCCTCTCGCGTCCGGGCCGTGTCGTCACCTGGGTCGCTCTGCGTAGCGCCGTCGCCACCCCTGTGGCCGTCGCCTCCAGCTCCCTGCTCCGCCATGGTGCTCCGATGACGCGCCCGGAGAGCCGCTCCGCCCTCTCCCTCCGCTTCGCTCCCGCCGGGCCCCCGCCCCCCGGGCCCGCGGCCCAGACAGGTGAGCGGCGGCCTGCGCGGGCGTGGGGCGGGGACGCCGAGTGCTGGCCCGACGCCGCCGGGGCTCGGCGCGCCCCCTGGCGGGCAGGTGCGGCGTCGCAGGCGCCCCGACGGACGCGGTCGGAGCTAGGGTCCCAGGCGGCGGGTCCTAGCCACTGCCGCGCCGGGGCGAGCGAGCGAGCGAGCGAGAAGAGCGTCCACCGCAGCCCCGGTGCGGCTGGGGGCGTTCGAGCGCTCCTGTTCCCCTTTGAACTCTGAAGCCTCCAGGTCAGTTTCGGCTCCGTGCGGACTGGAGTTCGTAGCGACAGTCGCCCAAGGAGCCGATGCCACGTGGAGAGCTGAAGTCCACCGGCTGGGTTCCGCGCCGGGGATCCTGGCTCCGTCTGTACCTTCGACGGTGACTCTAGCTTTTCTGTGTCTGATGGCCCAGCACGCACGTTACTGAAACCTGCGCTGACTGGCGTGGCGTTTCTTATTCTCGGATTGCGATTAGTACACTGTCTTGTGACTATCTTGTTTAGAAGGACCAGAGGCGTGGGTAAGGCAGCTTTTAAAAAGAAACATTAGCAACGGAGAAACAAATTTCTGCCGAAGCAGGCAAAATAAACGATAAAGCAACAAAATGCTGAGGGGGTGGTTGAGTAACCTACAGAAATGGAAACAGAAGAACAGAGCGGCCTACCGATTCCGCCTGCTCACACAGAGTCACGTGCCCACGCTCGGTTAGCTGAACAGATCCAACGATAAGTATGGGGGACAAAAAAAAAAAAAAAAGAGTATCAGAACACAATCCTTATTTACAAGGGGTGTCCCTCTAAGCCCAGGATTGGAGTGTATCGCTTTAATTACAGATTTTCTGGTTTGTCCTGGATTCTCCCCAGAGCACCTACAGTGGAAGAGGCAGATTTTTTTTTTTTTAAAGAGTACACTGTAGCTGTCTTTAGACACACCAGAGGAGGGCATCAGATTCCATCACACGTGGTTGCGAGCCCCCATGTGGTTGCTGGGAATTGAACTCAGGACCTCTCGAAGGGCAATCAGTGCTCTTAACCACTGAGCCATCTCTCCAGCCCCCAAAAACAGATCTTTAAACAGTGAGATGGTCCTACAGCATATTCCAACCAATCTTAACACGCTTCCGGTCAGTAAATATGAAGTCCCAGGTAGGTGGAGGATGTGTTTGTTGGCCCCGGCTTAAGCACTAGCAAGGATTTTCACTTTGTGAAATCAGGAGAGTTTTGGAGAGCTTTCCTCGAACAGCAGAGAGCCTCTCTTAGCTGAATGTAGTTAGTTCAACTATTTGGCAGACCCCTGGAAAAGGAAGGTAATTTTTTTTCAAGCTCCTGATCAAGACAAGACACAAATCAAGATGTTATTCATACTAGATGTTTCTGTTCTCTTGGTGTATTTGTTTAGCTATTATATTGGGTTTCTATATCTACCACTCTTCCAACCCTTATTTCACCCTAATTCCTAAGGACAGGAGAGAAAGGTGGGAGAGGAAGGGGGTATATACCTCCATGGGCCACTTTCTGCTGATTGGTACGTTGTGTTTCTTGCCAGTAAGTCTAGCGAACCAGCTATAACAAAAGCAGCAAAAGAAGGAGCAGCGGCCACCACAGGGTGCCCCACTCTGGACTCTCATTTATACATTCCCCCCACCCCACAACCCCAGAGTGCCTAGAATTAAACTATCTGTAGCTGGCAACAGTCACGCCCCTGCTAGTGCAGGAGGTAGATCATGGCCACCTGCAGTGAACAGCCTCTACTCTCACACCTGGGATTAAAAAAGAAAAGAAAAGAAAAAAAAAAAAACCCACATAATGGGGTTTTTAAAGAAGCCAAAATTCTCACTACAACCCACCTTACTCCCTGAGGCAGGAGGATCATCAGGAGCTTGAGGCCAGCCTAGGTTAAATAGTGAGACCCTGTGTCAAAAAACTAAAAAAGCCATCGATGAGTGCTTGGCAGTAGTTGGTTCAGTATGTGCTTGTCCTCCCGTTCCTTCAGTAGTTCGTGTTTTAGTCGATCCAAGTTAAATGCAGTAAGGCCTTGGACTCCTCGTTCCAAACCTAGTTTGCAGTGTAGATGGTTAATTCAGGGAGGGAATGACATCTGTTGAATGTCAGATGCCACCATACTGTCCTTGAGGCTGTACTTTTTGCTAAGGGACACAGAAGCCATCTGCCTGGAGTTCACACAAAGTTCTGATCTCCCACTTCCCCTCCCCAGGGGGAGAGCAGAGCCTCTGGCACCATTTCTTTTCTGCCTCCTTTTCTCCCTATCCCCTGGATACCCCTTCACCTAGGGCCATGGTAACTTACAGTTTTTCTCGCGCATCTACAGTGGCTTCCCAAGTCACAATATCAAGTGCTTTTCTATCAGTTGTTCCCCTGTCTCCTGTCTCCTGCCTCCACCTCGATGGCTGGGATGGTAGGGGGACGGTCCCTTAGACATGTTGTGGACTAGGATCCTGCATTATTCTCAACTGGTTCACTCCTCACTAACCAGGCTTTACTTCCTCCCCAGACTCCTTTGTTGGTGTAGAGCTCTCCTCTTCTGTTTCCTCCAGAGATCTTCATACTCTCCAGAGTTTAAGCCACACCTTCCCTATCTCTGCTTTGTCTCTCGGGACCCTCCACCTGGGTGACTCTCAAGTCTAGAATGTATTCTCCTGACCTCAGTACCAACCTTCTCCAAAGCATTCCTTAGTCTTTTGTGTATGCGTGTGTGTTCGTTCATGGGTGTGCATGTATGGATGTATGGAAGTGGTTGGTCGGAAGGACAGTGTAAACCTTTTGAGACAGGGCCTCTCATTTTATCCAGAGCTTCCTTCTACAATGGCTGGCCAGCAAGTCCCCAAGGATCTGCCTGTCTCTACCTCCCCGGTGCTGGGGTTGCAAGCATGCACACCACCATGCCTGGCTTTGTTTCTGTTTGATTTTCTGTGAGTTGAACTCAGGCCCTCAGTTTACAAGGCGTTTTACTGACTGAAGTACCTTTCCAGCCTATTTGCAATATTCTTCGTATAATACTGTCATGACACTCTGCTATGAATCCAACGGATCCAGATCATCCCGGCTGAGTTCCTACTTGTGACTCTTTCTTACCCATCCAGCTCAGCATTTACCCCATCCTCTCCCTCATCAGCACTGCCCACAGTTCCCAAATCTTTACGAGTCATTCCTGAGGCCCTCGCTTCCCATTGGCATGACTCACGCCGGACCCTCTTCCAGATCTGAGACAGGCTCAGAACTGCCCTGTCAGTTCAATCCCCCTTACACCGTGTCAGTAGATTAGCAATCACCAAACACACAGCCACTTTACACAGCTCTATCTGCTTCAAAACCTCTTTAATAGATTCCCTATTTCCATATAACCCGATGCTAACCTTACTGCCTCCTTCCATCCCTACTTCCTGAGAGGTCCTTGGAACCCTTCATCTTCTAACTTGTGCCACGATCATTTGAATTTCTGCCCAATGGGTTTCACTCATTTTCCTCAAAATGGTTCAGATCCCCCTCTGGCCTTTCGAATGCCCGTGTTCGGCCCTGGTCCTGACTTAGTATAACTACTGAAAGGTCCAGGTTAAGATTCTACATGGAGTATGTCCTCCTGTCCTGGCTCAGTGGGCTTTACCCTCTGAACTTGACTAGTGACAGCTGGGATTAACACTTGCCGAGCCTATGAGATGTGGGAAGATTTATTGCAAACCCAGGTCTTCAATGCATATTTTTGACGGCAGAACCATAAAGTCTGGAACGGTGAGTTATTTGTGCACAGGTTGAAGTGTCCTTGCTGACATCATGTACTTGTGGTGGGTGTCATTCATTTCTCTTCTATGGTGCTACAGCATCTCTGTCATCAGAGCCATTTAAATGGGGTTCTGGAAAATCCATTCTCTCTTAAAATAGAGGCACCGTCAACCCTGCATAACTTTCTATTCTAAATATCTTCCCAGGCTCAACTCAGCCTTGAAAAACTTTTCTTGATTCCGTTCTGGCTTTCGTATCCATAACCCTTCCTATGCTCTTGAGTCCTCTCTGATGGTGGAGCCTGGGTGGTAAGAACTACCTCTTACTCATATGCCTCAGCATGGCCTCTCCAGTAGCATTTACCCGGTTGTGTGCACGGTGTGTGCAGAATTCATCTTGCACACTTGTGGAGGCCTGAGGACAACTGTGGAATTGCTTCTGTCCTCCCACTCTTGTGTGAGTTCTGACAGATCATCATAGGCTTGCATGGTGAACACCTCTACCCACTGAAGTAGTCATCTCATTGGCCCTCAGTATTGATCAAATGCTTCTGAGTGGCAACGATCCCAGGATGGGCAGCCCCTGGGCTCTTATTGTATGCCGGGCATTCCCTAA
This sequence comes from Rattus norvegicus, assembly GCF_021556685.1. Classification (NCBI taxonomy): domain Eukaryota; kingdom Metazoa; phylum Chordata; class Mammalia; order Rodentia; family Muridae; genus Rattus; species Rattus norvegicus. The sequence continues at coordinate 16,123,264 of NC_141534.1, read as the reverse complement.
GTACCTTGCCTGTGCTGTCCTCAGTTCATTCCTAGAACAACCCTTTGAGGAAGGCACGCCGTTTCCCCATTTCACAGAGGAAGGAACTGAGACAGAGAGGCGAATTTGCCAAAGGCCCAAGTTAGGTGAGAGCTTCCTTCTGGGCTCCACACTTAACAGTGAGGTAGCTGCCTCACTCCCGCCCCGCCTAGGAGAGGAGCCGTGTCTCACTTTGCTCTTCATTGGACCCAGAAATGAGGTATGATTTGATCATCACTTGATGGGGAATTTAAAAGATGTGTTTGGTGCTTTATTTTTTTAAAAGATTTATTTTAAATTACGTATATGTACATGTGTCTCCTTGTGTGTATGTGCATCTGAGTTTAGGTACCCATGGAGCTGGAGTTACTGGCTACTATAAGCTGCCTGATTTGTGGATCTGGGAAGCTGGTCTTAACCACTAAGCCATTTCTCCCGTCCCAAGGTGCCTGGTCCTTAAAGCCTTCTTGTGGTTGTGTATGGTGTTGCTGGATTGAGCCTACAGTCTCACACAGGGCTAAGCGAGTGCTCTGTGATATTACTAAGTATCTAGGTCATCTGAACATGAATCTAGGTCGAGAAGCCCGGGCATACTGAAGGTAAAGTCTTTCCTAGTACAAACCTTCCATGAACCTTAATCCACAATGGTAGGTGATCTGGGAACACAGTGTGTGTTAGGAAGGCTCGAGACAAGGAGACAGAAGCAGAGTGGGGAGGGAGGCAGAGAGACAGACAGACGGACACTGGAGGTAGGGGAGAAGGAAGGAAAAACTATATGAAGGACCGGTTGAAAATGGGTAGCTTGCTCCTATGTACACACAATATAAAAGAAGCACTTAAAACATTAAAATTAATGAGACAACCTGCGTCTTAATGCAGAGGATCTGAGAGACTAATGATCTGTCCTCAGGGGTGAGGTGTTTTCTTTCTTTTTTTTTTCTTTCTCTTTTTTCTTTTTTTTTCCCCCGGAGCTGGGACTGAACCCAGGGCCTTTCACTCGCTAGGCAAGCGCTCTACTGCTGAGCTAAATCCCCAACCCCGGGGTGAGGTGTTTTAAAGAAGATCAACCCTGTTGCTGTCAATTGAGAACATTTTCAAGAGAATTATTTTATATACTCAGATGCAATATGACACATTGTACTTTTATTTTCACATAGAAATAAAGGCCATTTCTCTTTTATTGGAGACTTTTCTATGGGTCAAATCATGACACTTGAACGCCTCTGCATTGTTTCCATGCTATGGAATACACATCCCTGTGTATATAGGAAATTAATTTTATTTATCTACCTAGGAGCTTCACACCTCGTCCTGGCTACAAAGGAAGGCTCATAAAAATATAATATTTGGCTCAAAAAATTTCCCCAGATGTGAGAACCACATTAAGGAGACAGAAAAGACAGTGGTGTCCATTAGGATCCTCTTGCAAACCACTTTGAGATATGGTACAGTGTCTTACTTTTTCAAGGTAACTTGGGGTCATGGGGAAAAGACATCGAGTTTAAAATATTCACCGCTCTCTTGCGCCCCCCCCCCCCCCCGCCCCACACCCTGCTGTCCCCAAGGGACAATCTGGATCCCAACTGTCCTTTCATTGCCTGAACAGAATCACATTCTATTCGATGTCATAGATGAAAGCAAAAGAAAAACAAAACAAAACAACAACAACAAAAAAAAAATTTAACCCAGTCATTTAGTGCATCAGCACAAAGTAAGAATTCTCTGGACTCTGTCAAAGTAGCATTCCGGCAATCTTTTTACTTTTCTGTAAATATGACACAACGGATAGCTTTAGAACAAGCTAACATCACTACGATCCAGGCATGTGCTAGTGGTACCGTTCAGTAGTACATAAACCCCTCCAACAAACACACCCTAGGCCAGAAACAAGTTACAAAATACAGTCAATATGACAATTAGTACAGAGTAGAAACCATTACTCTTAGATTCTGCCCACTTTAAAAAAAAAAAAAAAAACAACTTTATACAACGACTGAAATGATGCCTTTCTGCTCAGACACTCGGGCACTACACACACAGAGAACCCTAAAAAGCCGTGGTCACATTTTGGTTTTGTTCCAGTGGTACGCAGTCACACGAAACGTTCTGTCTTTTCCGTGGTAAACACCGGGTTGAAATGGATAGCTGCTGACTGAAAAACCTCTCCGTCAAAATGTGTAGGCTAAAAAGCCCCGACATTACAGCTCTAATAAGGATTGTTCCGAAAAGTCCGTAGGAATTTTGTAGAAATGGAAGTTAGGAGATTTCAGTGTGTCTTATCTCTTTCTTTCGTTTTTGAGTAAACAAATACTGGATTTAAAGTGCAGCTTCTTCCTCGCCTCCCCTCGACTCCTCCTCCCACAAGGAGAGCAGTTCTTTATCAGTGTTCAGAATCTCCAGTCAAGGTCACCCTGGTGGCAGTCAGGCCCCTTTGTTCCGAAAGTCAATGATGGCCTTCCACAGCGTGCACAGCATCCCTCCCCTGTTTAAAGACAGAAGAACAAGCTGAAGAAAGCTCTCACTTGGAAATGCCCTTGAGAGGGAAAAAGGACTTCTTCTCGTTCAGCTCCTTTGGTGAGCGGGAAGACCCCAGGTTTAACAGGCTTCACGTGTTCCGTGTGCATAGTATTTCCCACCACCCTTCTTCAGTCCTTTCCTTTCCACCACGGAAAGTGTCGAGGACAAAACATCATTTTACATTTTGAGCATTTTTCCAATGTGATCATATATACATACATACATATACATATATACATATATGTGTGTGTGTGTGTGTGTATAGTTTTTTTCAAGACAGGGTTTTCCTATGACGCTCTGGCTGTCCTAGAACTCGCTCTGGAGACCAGGCTAGCCTACAACTCATGGAGATTTGCCTGCCTCTGCCTCCCGAGTGCTGGGGTTAACAGCATGTGCCACCACCACCCAGCAAATGTGTCTATTTAGAGATGGTTGCTAAGTTACGGATCTACCTGGACCAGAAGAGAAAACTGACAAGCAATTGTACCAGATGATACAAATCGTTCCAGCTGGTAAGTAAGTAACCACACCCACTATTTTACCAGAGGACCACAGGCTACCTTAAAGTTCTTCACGGAAGCCTGAATGGGATCTGCGTGACTTCGGTCTGCAGTCTTATTTAAGAAATCCCTTCCCGTTGACTGTCCCATACTCAACAGAGATACTAGTTATTAAGAGTTTCCCCACATAGCCTCGCCCAGCTAATTTAGCTTAGCGTGAGGGTTGAGAACCAGACCCAGCCCTTGCTGAGCCGCAGCGCTGGTTAGAGACCCCCCCAGGGCAAGGACCCAGACTTCCTGTTGTAAACTGAGGGTCTTTCCCTCGTGGTAACCAAATGTAAGAGGAAGAAAAGCAATACCTTAGTCGGAGGCACTTCAAGTCGTCACGCGTGACGTAGTAAAGGACATCCACCAGCGTGTAATCCTCAGCCAGAAACTGCCGAGAGAGGGAAGCATGCACACGGTGAGCTGCATGTACCGTGAAGGAAGAAATAAAATGTGCCCACAAGGCAAGCGTTGCTAATAATCAAGAATGAACCCAAAAGGAAAGCCATTATTAAAAACAACAACCCTCTGGAATTAGCAGAGGAAAAGCCTTCTGACTTCAGCCTCAGAAAGAAACACGTCGATGTGATTCCCGTTGCTCACAGATTAGAGGTGACGCACGCAGGCTTAATCCTGATTGTCGTTATGCACGCAGGCCACTCACGGCTCGCATCGAACAAGTCTCGTTCTCCATAGCTCTTTGTTCCCAAGCAGTCAGACAGTATTCTTGGGACATTATTGCCTGTACATAGTCTCTAAACTTACTTTCCTTAGCCGGCAACACAGACCTCCCTGTAATTCCCTGCAAAGCCAGTTCTGGGTGGAAATGGAGCTTTTAATTATAGCAGCTGAAAGGGAAGATGACTTAGCGGGTCACTGTTTAGTCTCCCTTGGTTGTGATTTGAGCCCGAGAGGATAAATATTTTGGAGAACTTGGTCAGGTGTATGGTTTTCCCCTAGTGACAGAGTTACTTTGACTTAGGTAGCAGTAAATTGTTAAATGTATGTCTCTAAGGAGACCCTAGATTTTATGTCGTTCATATATTGCAAAAATAAAAGTTTATTTTGGTTATTTAAATGTATATGCATACATCTGAAGACAGTATGGTATTATTAAGAGGTTGTCTTTTCTTGCAAATGGAAAATACAACAACTTAAAAAAGGGAGTTTTTATTTCTAACTGTGTAAGGATGTGTGTTTGCACATGGGTATGTGCTCAGAATGCAGGCATGTATGGGCTCCAGGAGAGGGCACTGGATCCTCTGGGGCTAGAGTGATAGGTGGTTTTGAGCCACCAGATGTGGGTATTGGGAACCAAACGCCAGTATTCTATAAGAACTGTACACACTCTTGACTGCAGAGATCTCTCTCCGACTCTCAAATAGTACACACACACACACACACACACACACACACACACACACACACACGTTATACATGTGATGTTACGTCACGTGCTTTACATGCTAACTGTAAGAGTATGGTGGTGAGAGAGGAATTTGCTGTAATAGACACAATGTGGTTTGCATAGCGAGTATTTCTGACATAAATTCCCCAGCCACATCTACTTTTGTCAAGTAGCAATGAGTAGCCACTGCCTAGCAGAGCTAGTAACACTGCAAAAGAATTAAAAGGTTAAGGAGTAGCAGCAGAGGGGGCCATTTCCCTTGTACTCCTGTTCATTCCCTGCTCTTCTTAACTTCCCTTCTGTAAACAACAGAATCCTTAGAGGCCATGAAAAACTATGCGGTATCCACTTCCTTGCCTTTGTGCATCCCCCACCCCATGGAGAACAACTTCCTTTCCTGGTCTGTCCTGTCCCAGTGTATACAGTTGGCCAACTTTATAGTACGTTCTACCTTAGAGTCACTCATTGCACTCTGGGAGAACCTTACACATGCACACATGCATGCATCCACACACATCTCCACATACACCACATATACCATACTCCACGCACATGCATGTACACACCACAGAAAAGCACAGCACACACACTGACAGACACACACACACAGAGACACACACAACCACATACGCGCATATACGTACCACACACACGTATGCAGATATACGACACACACCAGACACATGTGCTCACACACCACACACATGCACATACACACCACACATAGACAAGAACACCATACACACAGACACATGTGCACACATATACACCACACACATATGTACACCACACAGACCCATGTGCACACACACACAGAGCCCTGCAAACTCCATGTCAGAATTTGCTAATGTAAGACTGTTATTTTGTTTTTTTTAAATCAGGGGAATTCATCTGTCTCTTGTAATGTATGAACCTCTGTAGGGTGGGACTGGCTCTGACTCGCTGAGAAGTATGTCTCCCGTGCCTAAGGTGCCAGTACATAGAGAACTGAAATACCACAGGTCCCACAGATAGCGCCTCTTTACCCGACTTATAGTGTCTTCGTCAGCTCCATTTTCCCTCAGCCAGCCAGTAAGTTCAGAGTCTTCAATGGCTGTACCAGGAGCGTTCAGGTGGCACACGGGAAACCCAGGGGTATCTAGAACCAAACGTGGGGAGAATCTTTAGTTTCACAGAAGCAATGTAGAACCCTCAGGATCCGTGGGAATTTTGTGCTCATTTTAAACTATTAAAGGCTGTCAGAGACTGACTAATAAAAAAGAACAAGTTAGCTGGCTACATGACAATATAAATAAAACTCAGACAAGCTAATTCTACCAGTAAATGGGAAGTCAGAAGTCACACTGTAATAAAATGTACTTTGTACTTTCATATAATTTCTTAAAACTAACTCTGCGTGCACCGATCATGCCTTGTGGTTTTCCTGCAGCCAAGAGAAATAGTTAGCAGAGTACTATACAATTACAGTCTCTTTCTTGACTATTTGTAATAATACAGAAGGGCCAAATAGTAAACAAGGAAGGGCAGCTACAACGTCCCAATAATTAGCCAATGAGATTCAGCTGTGAGTTCTCCTAATGCTTATTCCTTCCCTGTTTCAAACGATGGCCTTTTCTTACTGTAAGCTTATCTTATGGACGCCACTCCAGATTTGAAAGGAGGAGAGCCAGAATATGCTGACACAGAGTAGCATTGTTTGATTCTCGCGCTCTCACTGTGAAATCTTCTGTCTGTTTTTGTTTTTTCTTTTTTTTTTCCCACAGACAGGGTTTCTCTGGGCAGCTATGGCTGACCTCCAACTCAGAGATCTACCTGCCTCTGCCTCCCAAGTGCTGGGATTAAAGGCTTGATCCACAGACGCTGCCAGCGTTGTGAAATCTTGACAAGGACTAAAAGAGGGGAGAATCTTGTTTACCTCAATAATGCATTATCTCTGAAAGAGTAGCCATGAGCATGCATTTCTGTTGTGCTCATAGAAGATGAGCAGTTACTAAAGTTAAGAAGGAGATCTTTAAAAAGGACTTCCAGCTGGTGAGGGGAGGGGCAGCTGCCTGCTAGCCTTCCCAGCCTTCTGTGGCAGCCTGGTTGAGCAGGCGTGCCTAAACGGGACAACTCTGAAATCCTCTGCTGCTTACCTATGGGTTGGGACTTAAGTCTCAGGTGCTTAATTTCTTGGTCCTTTTCTTCAATGGCTTGATGAAGGAGTGCCTGCAACTCTTTCTCTTTCCGAACCAACTCTTCAAGTAATCTGCGAGAGAGACTCTGGTTGGTTGACGGAATAAGAAAGCAGGAGGTAACAGTGCCTTTCTAAGCTCGGCCTTCTTTCCCAAGCTACAGCAAGCATAGGGATTTTATAGAAATAAAAGAGTCAGTCGTGGGTACCAGTGGCTCTGGTCTGAAGTCAGGGAGTGCATGTGTCATGAGCTCTCTGTAGACAAGTCTCCGATCTGTGGAGACTTGCAATCATCCTTAAGCTATGAAAATTTGAGGAATAACTTAGGCGAGGCTACCTCTTATATCGGGCTCAATAAAAGTTAATGGTTATTGTTACAATTGTAGCCATTACTGCTATCTTCTTTCTCCCTTCTTAGGCTGGGTTAGGCTAACAAGCATTTAAAAGCACAGCCCCGTTTCTGGTACATTCAGTTCTTAAGGTGGGTCTGGTGTGGTCCCAAGACGCAAAGATAAATTCTGAGGTTCTAACATGACTTCTGCCTGTGGAAAGCCCACTAGCAACCAAGAACCAACCAGTGGCCAGCTCGCACTGTCCAGCCTGTTTCTGTGAGGAATCACTACACAGCTTACAGGAGCTGGTGTCCTGGCACTACCTGGGTAATCCTTATTCACAGTTCTGCATATAATTATAACGTATATAATCATTGGGGTTGGAAAGATGGCCGAGTGTTGAGGAGCACAATGTTATTCTTGCAGAGGACCCAGGTTTGATTCCCAACACCTACACGGCAGTCCACAACCACCTCTAACTCCAGTTCCAGGAAATCTAATACCCTCTTCTGACTTTGAGGGCACCAGGCACACACGAGGTGCATGGGTATACATGTGACCAAAACACTCATACACATTAAGCAAATCTCAAAAAATAAAATACATAATTATTAAGGCCTTTAAGACCAATTATTAAATAGCCCGCAGCTCTTGGCAAGCCAGCTCTGTTTCATTTTATGACCACTGATAGATTTACTTCGGGACCGTGCACAGCCAAATGCTGGTTTCCTTCCGTTGACATGCCGAGCAGACAGCATGCTGTAACTTCGAGATAAGCCTGCACCTGTAGACTGCCACACACTTCCTGTGTTCATCTTAGACACTGCCCAGTGCCTCCCGGCTTCAGTTTTCTTGTTCGTTAGGAAACTCCTAGGAAGGATTACTGTACGAATTCCATGAGACAACATATATAAGTAGAGGCCCCTAGCTTGCGCCCCAAGATCTCCTCCATGCAGGACCTAAAGATGAGGCCCTCGTGAAGGAGATGGGTCACAGCAGAAGTGAGTGTAGAGGTGGGACAAAAGTGAGGCACAATAAGAGAGAGAGGAGGGCTAAAGAAGATAGGTAAGCAAAGAGCCCTGCAGAGAAAATCCTGTGCACGGTTAGATGGGTTAAACAACGGGGGCTGAAAGCAAAGGGCCAAAGAGAGACTTTGTATCAACCCCAGCAGGTGTGGTGCCCCAGTATGGGGAGCAAACTCTAAATGGATTTTCACTGGGCGATTTTGGTCTGGAATGTATCTTTGTCTACCCTGCTGATTTACAGAGAGCTAGGAAAGGATGGCATATGGCTTTCTTACTTGCTATGTTTTATCTTTTGTGTCAGGATCTCTCACTGAACTTGGAGCTCACAGATGCAAATTGATTGGCTGGGCACCAAACCCCAAGGGTCTTCCCCAGTGCTGGGATTACAGACAGGTGACACTGTGTCCAGCTTTTATGTGGCTGCTGGGGACTGAACTCCTGCTTGCATAGCAAGCCATCTCTTCAGCCCCTAAGCTTAAGATTTTTAACACCAAAGTTGCCCCCTTTCCTAAAATACACCCACATCTCCTACACACACACACACACACACACACACACACACACACACACACACACACACACAGAGGCAGGCATGTACACGCGCGTCATTGAGCAAGCACCCTGTCATTGAGCTACCCTCCCATAACAACATTCAACTGGAGATAAGTCTAGGTAGTAAGTAGCCTATCGTCTCTGTACTTGGGAAGTAGGGGCAGGAAGATCAGGAGTTCAAGGGTATCCTTACCCACATACCTAGTTCAAGGCCAGCACAGACTACATGAGACCTTGTATAAAAGGACTGAAAAAAAATTTAAATCTTAAGAAATAATAATATCCAACTGAATGTTCAAAAGGTCTAAGATAGACATTATCAATCCCTGCGTATGCGCTCAGTGCTGTTAGTAAACTGTCTGCCCTTCTTCCGATCATTTGTAAAGAAAATGTTGAATCTCACCTTACATTTCTGATGGTTTGGGGAATTTAGAAAAACCTAAAAAGGAAAGAGGAGGCCAGTAGTTCTTAGAGTTCACAGATTCAACTGAGAGAGTGCAGAGAAAACACAAATGTGTAGATTATGACAAAAAGGTAGCTGTGCCAGAGGGCAATACAAAAAACATGGCGGATCCCCTCTATAGAAATGGATAGATTTCGGAAAGCAAGACTTCAGGTTGAGCCAAGAGGACCTGAGAAAGGACCTGTGACCAGATGAAGAAAACAGCTGGGAACTGGGGTTCCGGGAAACTGCAGATGTCATAAACATGGCAGACAGAAGACCGTGCTGGACAGTGAGGTGAGCTCGAGGCAAAGCAAACAGGCAGAGGAGAGGAGGGAGAACTACATGCACTTCTGAGATGTTTAGAAATGTAGGTCCTACCCACAAGCCCAGGAGGACAGGCAGAGGTTTGAGGGACAGACAAGCAGACAGAACAGCTCTTTGGTAGCGTTCCTGCAAAACTATTCTGACCAGAAACCATGGTAGGTAGGATTGGAGCAACCCAGTAATTCAGGAGGCTTCCCCCTCCAGAAACCAGAGCAGGGGTTCCAAAATCAGGTGTAGTCAGGACTGAGTGGCCGGGTGAAGCAAAGCGATCCAGTCTGTGGCAGCTACAATGAAGGGTCAGAAGAGGCACAAGGCAGAGCTGTGTGTCAGAGGACAAGGCCGGCGTGTGGATTATCAGAGTCACCGCCACCATATTCGAAAACATCTCCCCCACGAAAATCACCAGCGATAAGCAGGTGAAGTTTAACTTTTAAAGCCTTAAACTTACAGTAAGAAATATGTCACCTTTGTCACCATGGCGGACAGCTATATCTTCAACTAAGGTTTCTAAATATTTGAACGTCTTTTATTGATTCTCTAAAAAGTTTTCATTGCAGACTCAGAGCCATAAAGCCAGTTTCCCACATGTCAACAGGGACCGGTGCAGGAAGCTGTAAATCACAAGTACTCAGACTTTGAACTGTGCCACCAACTGTGAAGAACAGGAGACACTCGCTGCTCATTGGGTAACTGGATCAGATAGGTTCCAGGGCACCAAATTCTCAGCGACAAACCCGATACGTCACGACGCAATCACAAATGTGGCCAGGAACCTTCAAGTTCCTGAGTGCGAAGTTTAGTCCTGTCCCTTTGAATACAGGGGCTTTTTATTTTTCTTTTTTTCTTTTTTAAATACATAACTAACTAACTGCTGCTGTTTTGGCATCTGTGATAGCTTTTTTTTTTTTTTTTTTTTAAGATTTATTTATTTTATGTATGTAAGTACACTGTAGCTGTCTTCAGACACACCAGAAGAGGGCATCAGATCTCATTACAGATGGCTGTGAGACACCATGTGGTTGCTGGGAATTGAACTCAGGACCTCTGGAAGAGCAGTCAGAGCTCTTAACCTCTGAGCCATCTCTCCAGCCCCCCAGGGGCTTTTTCTTTCTTTCTTTCTTTTCTTTTTTTTTTTTTTTTTTGGTTCTTTTTTTCGGAGCTGGGGAGGGGCTTTTTCTTAAAGGAACTAGATATCCCAAGTCATGGTCGATCTCTGTCTCCCGGAAGGACTGGACTGCCTGAGTCTGTTTCCAAGAGGGCCCCCATGAGGTCACAACTCAGTTATTCTGTAAATCCCAGGGTACCCGGGGTAAAGCAGCAGGTAAGTGCTCGAAAGCACCATTTTACAAGAGGCTCAAGTCAACCTCTGGTATTTGACACAGAAAAGCAGTTAGCTTTCTGAGCAGGGGTGAGAGGACCATCCTGTGTGGTCTGTGGGTCAGAATTTTGTTTGTTTTTATATACAAGGTTCCTCTGTGGCCCGGTTGTCCTGGAATTCACTCTGTGGGCCAGGGTGGCCTTGAACTCAACGAGATCTACCTGCCTCTGCCTCTCCAGTGCTAGGGTTAAAGGCACACGTCACCACACCCAGCCCCGTGGGTCAGACTCTTTAAAGTAGACCCGGATTATTCACTGTTAGAGGAAGGAGAAGAAAAGAAACGAGCCCGCACCCTCCCGTTACCTGTTAGTTTCCATCTTCATCCTCCCAAGCTGCACATTCAGCGAGCGGTGTGCATTCTGGGAATCATGGGATACGGTGGAGCTGAGCGTGCTCACCCCTGAGGTAGCCACGGCATCCTCCGCGACGGGCTGGGGCCTCCGCGCGGTTTGATTCGAAGGCGATTCCTCGTGTTCATCGTCGACATCCAAGTCTTCCGGATCCGCCGTGTCGCTCTCCGACGCGAGGCTGAAATGTGGCCTCAACTCTACGCGGCAAAACACGGTATTAATAAACGCAACCAGCTGACTGTTGGCCTCCATGCGTTAGGTGGTATCAGCCCCCATGGGATCCGCCCAAGCTGCTCTTCCAAGGAAAGGCGAGTTTCTGTGCGTTTGTTCAGATTGGTCCTCCGGGCGGGAAGAGCACCTACAGGGCTCTAAAGATTGTTCTCAGAGCAAGAAGTGGGCCTGGGGCTGGAGAGGTGGCTCAGTGATTAAGAGCACTGACTGCTCTTCCAGAGGTCCTGAGTTCAAATCCCAGCAACCACATGGTGGCTCACAACCATCTGTAATGGGATCTGATGCTCTCTTCTGGTGTGTGTGAAGACAGCTGCATTGTCCTCATATATAATAAATAAATAAAGTCTTAAAAAAAAAAGAAGTGGATCTGTATTATCTATCTATCTATCTATTTATTTATTTATTTTATTTTTTTATTTATTTTATTTTTTATTTATTTTTATTTTTATCGTCCTAAGGCCACCATGGCTTCTATGCTCGGCATTTCTGTGCCTGGTCACCACCACACTGGAGAGGCAACAAGGAATACTCAATGTTCCCAGTGATCTTCAGGACAGCCAGAGAACAGAACTCCTCAGGGACGCACTCCCACTGCACTCTGTTCTGTGCCATCAGATTGGAACAGGGAGACCAAACACTTCTTGAACTTTTATTTCGAAACAAATGCTATTTACAGTAGCAGAGAAATTATATAACACAGAGGGTGTTCCCTTGTACCTACCAGAAGCTCGCCCTACGCTTAACATCTTGTGTGACTTCAGAACTGCTGTCCAAACCAGGAAATCAACATTGACAACTAACTCCCTCTCCCTCTCTCTTTCTCCCCCCCCCCTTTCATTTCTAAGAACAGGATCTCTGTGGCCCCCACCATCCTGCCTCATCCTCCCACAGGTTGGGATGACAGACCCACTTGACAGCATACCCTGACACAGTGACTGTTAAATCTATCTCTTTTCTGATTGATGTTCTCTCACTACAGTGAGGGAATGGCTCTTCTGGTCTCTCCCAGTCTGTGACTACTATTCCCGTGCTCTCATGACCTTTGCTCCCTAACCCCCCAAATAGGCTTAGTCTTTTTCAGGTAGGGTCTCTGTAGCCCAGGTTGGCCTTGAACCCATAATCTTCCTGCCTTAGCCTGCAAAGAACTTTAAGGAGAGCTGCTCAGATATTGTATACCATGCCCTTTATACTTGATAAAATGATTAAATGATGATCAAATAGACTGCATTTTTTTTAATTTATCATAGACATGATGCTGTGCCCTTTGTGCGCCCATCATAGCAAGAGGTGCACGATGTGTGGGTCTTATTATCGCTGATACGTCCTTGGCTGAGGAAATATCCAGCCCCCCCCACCCCCCTGTCCCATCAGAGTTACTATTTTCCCTTTGCAGTTAGTAAACACCTTGTAAGGAGAGACTTGGAAACCATTCCCTATCCTGTCTCGTCACTGCCTTGTCTACTAATTTTAGCAGTCCTTGCTTGCCATGATCAGGTCGCCCGTGGTTGTGTGGTAGTGGTTCTATTTCCCGCACTCCCTCCACATTTGGTAAATAGAACTCTATTGTAGCTACGGGCTGACTATGCCCTGTATTTATTTATTCGATTATTCGGGTAATCCATCCTGTCAGGCTTGCTATAGTTTGGGTCTTGAGTTTCCCCCCAGAAGGAGAAAAGGCTCAGTTCTTAGTACAGCACCACTGGAAGGTGCTGGGGTCATTATGGGGCATATGTCACTGTGGGTTGTGGAACCTTGGTCTCTTGCTTCCCAGCCACAAGCTAAGAGGCTTAGCCCTGCCAAACACTCTCACTAGGACATGTCCCCACAAGCCTAAAGCCCAATCGCGGCCAAAATAAACCGTCTCTCTTATAGACTGATTATCTGAGGAATTTTCTATGGTGATAGAAGAGTGACCAGCAGAGACCTATAACCCAATATTATTTCCACTTCGTTTCATTTTGCTGTTTAAATTTCGGTAGCATGGACTCATGGGAATTTCTTCAAGTCGGATCCGGTGTCCTTGTAGTAACACCCCCCACCCCCACCCCCACGCTTCTCAGAGCCCTTCCTGCTTTTTATCACCACAAGATGTCTCCAGTCCTCCTTATATCTCTCCTACCTCAGGCCTGAAACCAACCGCTTCAGCAGGAGCCCAAATTCCCCCTGTCAGAGAATGGTGTCCAGAAGCTACAATCTAGGTCCAGACACACTTAGGAACTTACAGGTAATAAAGATGCTATGCCCACACCTGCGAACCAGACAAGGCATTCTTTGACCAGAGAGGAAATTCCACAGTTTTGAAGGATTCCCATTACTCAAACATTGGTGAGGTGGTAAAATATCTCATATTGATCCTTTTAGGTTTCTGTGTCCTACCTTTAAGATACAGGCACAAAACTTAACAGCACACGTGCCTAACCCATGCACACGTGTCTCTACAGACAGACCTGACTAGTGACATCTCCACATACAAGCCAGGCACAAGAGCTCTGCTTAAAAGCTTTGACTACTGAATAAACTGTCCAGCTACTTCAGAGGTTTGTCTTGGAGCAGGAAGACACTCCTCACTCGTGTCTCAAACCTTGGCTCACCGACACTATGACTTTTGTGTCTCACTGCCCGTAGAGCGAGAGTAGGTTTAGGTCAATGATTTCCAAACCCAGCCGTGCATCGAAGCGGCCAAAGAGCTGAACTCAAAAATCAATTTCTACAGCTAGAGTATAGAGGATTCTTTTCAGGGCCATGAATATATTCTCTGTGATGTCTAATGGTGGGGAGACATCATTACGTTCACCCAGACCCAAAGATCGTATAGTTCTAAGAGTGGGCCTATGTGACTGGACTCTCGGTGACTAGCCCAAGTTCATCACCTGTAACAAATGTGGCTTCCAGGTGGGGAACGCTCACACTGGGACAGGTTACGTGCATGTTGGAGCAGAAAACATATAGGAGGGATGGAGGGCTGGCTCAGCGGTTAAGAGCACTGACTGCTCTTCTAGAGGTTCTGAGTTCAATTCCCAGCAACAGCATGGTGGCTCCCAACCATCTGTAATGAGATCTGATGCCCTCTTCTGGTGTGTCTGAGGACAGCTATAGCGTACTTATATAAATAAAATAAATAAGTTTAAAAAAAAAAAGAAAACATATAGGAAGTCGTGACTTTTCTCTCAATATTGTGATTAATCTAAAACTTTTTGAAATTTTTAAAGAACCAGTTCCTGAGCCTTAACTCTGGAAGACTATTGCCAATTGGTCTGAGATGGGGTGGTGAGCTGTGACTTTTTGCTGAATTTGTTGGAAGAATTGGCATTCACCGGTTAAAAACAGCGCCAAGGAAACGCGTCTATGGGCACAGATACCTATACACTGAAATTCATTACTATTCGGGGCATCTTACAGCTTCTAGTTCTTCTGTCCTGGTGTGCAGACTAAAGCAAGACTAGTTATGCAGACTAGTGATGAACGTTTGCTCAGAGTACCCCTGTGTATATTGGATGTACTAAATGAGTGCTACTTGGTGACTATGGTGGTTAAAATGAGAATACTCACACCCCATAAGCTCATGTAGTTTGGTGACACTAGTTGGGAAGGCTTAGGAGGTGTGGAGGAGTGGCCACTGGGAGCAGACTTTGAGAGTTTAAAGACCTGAGCCACTTCAAGATCCCCGTTCTGCTCTATGCTTGTGATTTAAGAGGAGAGCTCCCAGCTTTCTGCTTCAGCCATCACGCCTGCCCTCCGGCTTGCCTCCCCACCACGGTAGTGGTGGTGGTGGGTTGCTCTGGAGCTGAAAGGCCAGATAAACCCTTCCTTCTACAAGGTGCCTTGGTCATGGTGTTATCACAGCAAAAGAAAAGTAAGACAGCAACTCAGAAATGACTTTTTGGAAAGTCAGCAAGTGCTCTTAAAAAAACGCCGAAGTCAACCAGACTCGAAATGGCAGAGGCGGACCGACCGACCCAGAACACATGAGCACTGCTTATCTGTGTACACACTAAGTAAGGAGCTCTGACCTGGAACCAGGATGGTGATAGCTGTCTGCACAGCCTTCCGAATGATACTGTCCAAGGCAAACATCCAGTGTGGCTTGATGTTATGATTCCGGAGAACTTTATTGACCTGGAAGAAACAGTGACCTTTAGCCTATGTTAATTTTTTACATTATTTTTTACTATTATTCTCCTCCCCCAAGGTGTGTGTGTGTATGTGTGTGTGTGTGTGTGTGTGTGTGTGTGTGTGTGTATTTATGATGCACGGGCATATATGCATGAGGAAGAGGAAGAGGAAGGCTACAGTTTTGGAACTCAGCACAGCCAGAGGACGTCGTAAAATCGGGGAGAGTTAAAGGGGTTGTCAATAAAGATAATCCCTCCCCTGCAGTGTCCTGGATGCCATCTAACACAGACACATGCTAGAGCACACTCACGATCTGGAAAAAGTCATGGGAACAGAGTACAAACTAGCATTGGTGTGCAACCTACACCTCGCCACCATCCTGATCGTTTTCTTCTTTTCCCGCAGCTGTTGCAGGTGCCTGTCTATACAGGGGAATAATCTGCTAGAAAATTCTAGAACGCCCAGTTACACAAATCATCGTTGTAAAGATAACCTTTTACAATGGCCGTGGATGTTCCACCCATTTAAACAGACACACGCCCGACCATTCTGTCCTTAAAAAAAAAAACCATTGTGAAGTACACAGAATAGAAGACTTCCGATGTCAATCATTCTTTGTTTGCTCAGATGAGTTTTAATAGTATAAAATTAGCGATTTTCAACCACCAGAGGCACTACATGCCCTCATATTGTTGTGTGGAGGCCCTTATCATCCATCCTTAGGACTGGGACTTGGGACTCACTCAGATCTAAGTTCTTACCCAACAGTCCTGCACGCCTGACCTGCTTCCTTCCCTGTGGACTGCGCCTCAGCAACCTCCCCAACGTCAGAGGAGGAACTGTTCGGCTGTTTTGAAAGACCATCCTGTTTGACTTAGCACTGACATTCTTAGGCTTCGTCCACAGTTACGACCCGTGTCAGAATTTCTTTTTTAAAGATTGAACAGCACTCCCTTAACACCTGGACTGAGTCATCTACCTCCCGGTTCACAATGGCTGGGCTGTGGGTAGAGAACCAGGTGGAAGATGGGAAGTGGTGGGTGAGCTGCAAACTCATGCCAAGAGTCAGAACAGCCGCCCCTCAGTCTTTCCCTTGGTCCAGACTCATCCACACCACCCAGCTTAGGGGAGGGCCAGTCTGAGGACGTTCTCATAGTAGCTGCTCCCAAGGAAACGAACTACTTCTTGGGCTTCACTTGCTCCGGGAAATTCTTTCAGACGGAGTTTGCAGTACCTCCATTTCTTAAATCGATCGGCCTGCTTATGCGTCTAACCGGTCTACCTCTTAGGAAACTGGAGTATTTCAAGTGTGAGTCCTTTTTACCCACGACGTGCCTACACAGCCTCTCATTATACAGAGCCTTGCTCAATGCCTCATTGCACAGCACATTACTCAATGAGAGCACTGGACAGGCAAGGAGGAGAGCAGGGGTGAGTGAGTTTCATGTCCGAGTCTGACCTGGGCTCCAGGCCCAGGATTACAGCTAAATAGCTCTCATTCTGAACTCTCCGGCCAATTCGATCCAAACCTCTTGCCCAGAAGCCAATGTGTGGGCAAGCACAGATCAGCTACATCGTTCACTCTGTGGCAGATGGCTGGGTTTCCACACTTGCAGTGTAAGCAGGAGGCCTTAGCATTTGATGTTAGTGACAGGTGCGCTACCAGCTGCTTGGATCCTCTGTGATCGCAGTCCAGTCAGGAATCTAGTCCTGTCCCTGCCCATGGTACAGCAGAAAGACCAAGCAGTTTCCACTCAGAACACCAGTGCCTGATGAAGGATGGAGATTTGGTTTGGAATGGAGGATGCTTCTTATTTCAAATACAAATGTCAAGAAACCATCTAACACAGGAGTAATACATTACTACGGATTAACTTCTAAATTTTAAATAAAATCACACAGTGTGGTTTCATTATTCACATAACAGGTGCCCTCAAGATACTTTCCCCCTGCCTCCCGTACCTCGTAAGGGTGTCTGAGAGTGGCTCACGAGGGTCTACAGAGAAGCCTCACTCAGGAATAAGAGGAAAGGTTTTAAACCAGACTGGCAGAACACCCTCTAGCTTGTGCTGCATAAGACTGTCAGCTATCTCTCATCGGAAGATGATTAATTTCCACTCACCGACTGTCTGTTCTCTGAACTATAATTCTGGTGGGAAAACAGTGGATACTTATGAAATGAATCTGTTAAGAAAGTTCTCTATGGAAAGCAGAGGAAAGCCATGGGGGCGGAGAGGAGAGATCACCAGTCATCAACAGTGAGCATTCCCAGG
Organism: Rattus norvegicus; assembly: GCF_021556685.1. Classification (NCBI taxonomy): domain Eukaryota; kingdom Metazoa; phylum Chordata; class Mammalia; order Rodentia; family Muridae; genus Rattus; species Rattus norvegicus. Next base: position 16,105,580 of record NC_141534.1, on the reverse strand, counting down.
TGTAACCATGCATTTCTCTCAGCGGCCAGGAGATGGCGCTTCCTGTACAGCATTGTAAAACACGACTTAAGTTCAGAGGCCAGAGAGTAACCCACCACATAACCCTGAAGAGAAACCCAGCCTCGGGAATGTCTGTAAGTCTTGCTGTTTCCCTTGGTGGCAGCTGTGTGTCTCTCTTGCCTTTGAGGGAACTCATTCAATGCCTCACATCTATCATCTGAAGAGAAGGCAGTTTATCGAGTAAATGAAAGGGAACAGAATTTAAATTGTGACCCGTTTCTGCAGCGGAGTTTGTGGGGGAAACCACGGCACATGCACTTACCGCATCCTGGAAGCCAAAGAGAACCACCTGCACCTGGCTGATGCCATGGCTGTCGAAGTCCAGCTCCAGCTTGAGCCTGGACAGTGTAGTGGCTATGATTTTCCGGTCAGTGGACCTCACAAACTCTCTGAGGCTTGAGATGAGAGTTGTGATGTGTTCCCACTTGAGTTTAGGCTCTTCAGGACCCTGAAAACAGAACCCACAAGGCCTCAGTCACTCTACACGCCGCTCGAGCTGCCGTGCTCACAGTCTTTCCTCAGAAGACCTGAGTTCCACAAGACCCCCTGCTCAGGACAAGGAGCCTGTTTGGAGCTCTAAGGCTCCCGACAGTAGCCATCACTGCTGCCAGAAGTAACCAGCCTTCGGAGAAATAGCTATGCCCACGCTGGCGGGCTAGTAGCCAGGCAAAGCCCAAACGGGGTTAGGCTGAGGTGATGAGAATTCTGCTCTCAGAAATTTTAATTGGACACTAACGTGAGACAGAGGCACCGAGCCACGGAATGTTAATGTCAGAGTCAGACGGCCAAAAGGTCACGACCCAGGTCAGGGAAGCACCCAAGGACACGGGGGAGGGGCGAGGGCGTGTGTAGATGCAGGGGAGTAGAGAATGACAATGGGTAGGGAGAAGAGGAGATAGAACAACACAGAACCAGCAACAGCCAAACAAAAGCAAGGAGGGAAGGAACAACTGGAGCTTTATGTCTCCTGGATTCACACACCAAGGTTCCTCTCTGCCAGGCTCAGCCGGGTACCAATGGGCTACCTCTCTCCTGGCTGTGTGTAGCTATCAAAAGGTGTGCCTGGTCCATCCACTGCCTTTAAGTCAATTCCTTGTCACAGAAGGGGCCAGCTTGGACACCACCGCTGGAACCCCGCCTTAACAACAATGGGTAATCAGTTATTAAAAAAAAAAAACAAGGAAACTTTTACATATTTAAATAGACCTCTTTCAAAATGATTTATTTTATTTTATTATTTTATTGTGAGTAAGACACAGTGAGCCGGGAGAGAAAACGTAATTTAAAGATGCTGTTTATCCTCATTTAACTTCAAGAACCACAAGAATTTTTATTAAGCTCCTTTCTATTTCCTATTGCATTTTCTTACTGTATTATTAAAATTATGTTTCTCCACCGGGCCAATAAAATTCCCATCATTCGAATTCCGTGAAAATTTTCAAAAAGTACCCTTACCTTCTTTCTCTACATAAATTCTTGATTTGGGAGCTTGGTCCCATGTTTTAGGTTCTCCTGAGAAAAGTCTAAACTGAAAGGCCTGAAGGCCGTCATTAAAGAAACATTTTAAAATTGCGAGGAGAACAATTACCCGCTTTGTTTTTTTCTCACCGCAAACTAAATAACAGCCAGAGGGACGATTCACAGGCAACTTTGTAACAACAGGAAAACATCAGGAGAGAAACCCCAAGTTATTCTACAGGCTAGGAGGGCAAACATTTGTTTTTGACATCAGGTTTGTTTTCAAAACAGCAGCCGCAGCAGCAGCGACATGTTGCCTATGGTTTATGGATGTGTGTGTTGCTGTCCTCTACAAGAACAGTCTCTACCCTGGGGAATGCTTCCTGTCCAGACTATCTCATCCCCTTGGCCATCACTACTCTGTCCTAACTCCAGGCCCTCTGTGCTATGTCATTAGACGGCTTTCCTTTCTGAGCGAGGGCGTTCTGCAGGGTAAAAGTGCCTCAGAACCATGGCAGCATTCAACAAGGAGCCTTTCCCATGAATTAGTATTCATAGGTTTTCTGCAGAAGTCCTCTCTAGTCTTGTGTGTGTGTGTGCGCATGTTATATGCGGATATGCACATATGTGAAGGTTACAAGCAGATATTGGGGTATCTTCCTCTATTCCTCTCTGCCTTATTACATCAAGGTCTCTCAATGACCTTGAAGCCCCAAAACTCCAAGTTCTTCTATCTCTGCTTAGGCTGGGGCATCGGCATGCCCAGCCACGCCCAGTTTTTATGTGAGTGCTGGAGATTTGGATCTGAACTTTGCTCCTTGTTTTCATAGAAAGTGCTCTTGCCCACTGAGCCCTCTCCGTAGGCCCCTATTCTTTATTCCTTAAACTGCTGGTGAATTTGTGGAAGGTAATCAAGTTCAAAGGAGTGTCTGGGGCCGGGGAGATGGTGGCTCAGTAGTTAAGAACGCTCTCTTGAAAGTATGAGGACCTGAACTCAACCCCCAACACACACGTAAAGAGGGGGGTCTTGTCTTCACCTGCCTGTAACCCCAGTGCCGTGAGGCAGAGACTGGTGGATCCTGAGAAGTCACTGGCCAGTCAGCCTAGCTTAAAGAGCAAGCTTCTTGTTCAGTGAGAGACACTGTCCTAAGGTCAATAAGTCAGAGAGTAACAGAGGAAGACAGAGATCAATCTGCTCTGACTTCCACGTGAGCATGCACAACACATACTATCTCCATCCTATAACACGCTTCAACACACACACACACACACACACCACACACACACCACACACACACATACACACACACCACACACACGCAAAACACACACACACACCACACACACACATACACACACCACACACACACCACACCATACACACACCACACACATACCACACACACACACCACACACACACACCACACACACACCACACACATGCAAAACACACACATATCACACACACATACACACCACACACACATACACACACACCACACACACATACACACACACTACATATACATCACACACATACCACACACATACAAGATACACACACACCCCCACACCACATACACACCACACACACACCACACACACACACACACATACACACACACACCACACACACATACACACACACCACACACACACACACACCACACACACATACACACACACCACACACACGCAAAACACACACACACCACACACACCACACACACCACACCATACACACATCACACACATACCACACACACACACACACCGCACACACACACGCACACACACACAGACGCACACACACACAGACACACACACACAGACACACACACAGACACACACAGACACACACAGACACACACACACAGACACACACACACAGACACACACACAGACACACACACAGACACACACGCACACACACACAGACACACACACAGACACAGACACACCACACACCACACACACACAGACACACACACATACACACAGACACACAGACACACACACAGACACACACACAGACACACACACACACACACACACACCACACACCACACACACAGACACACACACAGACATACACAGACACACACATACACACAGACACACACACACACACACACCACACACCACACACATAGACACACACACAGACACACACACATACACACAGACACACACAGACACACACTACACATACACACACATACACACAACACACACACATACACGACACATATACACACATACGACACACACACACAAGACACACACACACACACACACCACACACCACACACACAGACACACACACACAGACACACACACAGACACACACACATACACACAGACACACACACACAGACACACACACAGACACACACTACACATACACACACATACACACAACACACACACATACACGACACATATACACACATACGACACACACACACAAGACACACAAGACACACACCACACACATACCACACACACACACCATACACATACCACACACATACACACACCACATATACACACACACACCACACACACACCACACCACACACATACACATACTGCACACACACACCACACACATACACACACTGCACACACACACCACACACACAACACACACAACACACCACACACACACCACAGCCCACACACACACACACCCACACACACACAAGATACACACACACCACACCACACACACACCCCACACACACAAGTTATACACACACTGCACACATACACACACACACATACACAAGATACACACACATACAAGATTTCAAAGAAAAAAAGCTTTACATCGGTTAATATATTAAGGACCTGACTAATAATCCCCTTTGAGTTTGTAGACTGAAATGTAAATATTTCTCTAGAAAGGTTTAAAAACATTGAGAAAATAATTTCTACATAGAAGGGATTGTGATCAAGGTGCATGATGTGAAACTCTTAGCAAATCAATAAACACACTATGTGGGAGGGAAAACAGTTATTTTTGTCTGGTTGTAGAATGAAAATGATACTAGGTGACTATTACTAGGTTGGTTGATGGTAACAAACTCACATCTGTACAGTGTTTTTTATTATGCTCTAGAGTTCCCAGGACTCGGGGACTCCTGTTAGCAATCCCAGGAGGCTTTGCGTAAGAGGGAAAGCAGCTCAGACTCTGAGGAGGGCAGTAACTTACCCAGATGGCACAGCCTTTAAATGAGGGAGCCAGGGCTCTGACTAAGGCAAGTCCAAACTTAATCCAAGCTCCTAACTATGTGTCCCCAGCCACCAACTGGAGTCAAGACCCGTTCTGCCACCAAGCCACCATGTGCTGTGACAGATGGACATCCCTCTTAGGAATTCACAGCATCCTGAACAGTGCAGCCAGCCACTGTCGCCTGACCATTTGGGTATGATTCCGGCTGGCAGTGCCTGGCACTACTCTAGGAGCTTCTTGGTGTCCAAGGCCTTCTCTCTAAGACTGACCTGGATGTGGGTCCTCCATTTTCTCTCACAGGAAACATTCTAGTGGGCTTTGTATTAAAAAATGTAGATATGCTATTCCACTGAAAATAGTTTAGGAAAAAACCCCTCAAATTTTAGGAATTTCGTAATCAACTATAGCCCAGTGTTAGAACACGTGATTCAGGTATTCCAGGCCCGGGTTTAATCAGCAGTCACAGGAAGGACTATTCTGGAAACGAGAGCTTCAGTGAGGACCCAGGCAGTAGAGTTGCAGCCAACCAGGAGTCAAAGAAACAAAACTACAAGACCACATCGTCTGTACTGGGGAACCGTACCTTTATGGAATGTGGGTAATCTAGACAATTCCTGACCTAAAAGTAAACTTATAAACTCACGGTCATCGGCAAAGCCTTCACTCCAGCACGGATAGGAGTGACCTTCCACCCCTGCCTTTCCACCATTTGCCACGCCAGGGAGCCAGGGCAGGGTGGAGGGTAAGACTACACACCCTGGAGCCAGACTGTGTGCATCTAACACCAACTCCATCTTTCAAGGGCGTGTGACTTCAGAAGCTACAAAAGCCCGCTCTGTACCGCTTTCTGCATCACGAAAAGATGGGCTAATAGGAGTACACCTTAGTTCTGGCAACCCGAGGACTGAATGAGTACACACGTGGATACTGGCCCGATGGACTATTTGCTGTGGTTCAATGTATCTAATAGCTACCAGTCCTCCTCCTCCTCCTCCCCCCTCCTCCTCATCCTCCTCCCCCTCCTCCTCCTCCTCCTCCTCCTGTGCTAGACTGTTAACTTTGGTGAGATACAGGGTTATTTTGTTCACTATTCTATCCCCTGCATGTGGAACAGAACTGGTGTGATGGTTGTATATGCTCAGCCCAGGGAGTGGCACTATTGGAAGGTGTGGCCCTGTTGGAGTAGGTGTGTCACTGTGGGCGTGGGCTATATAACCTTCATGCTAGCTGCCTGGAAGTTGCCTCCTCATAGCAGCCTTCAGGAAGACACAGAACTCTCAGCTTTGCCTGCCTGGACACTGTCGTGTTCCCCGACACACCTTGATGATACTGGACTGAAATCTCTGAACCTGTAAGCCAGGCCCAACTAAATGCTGTCCTTTGTAAGACTTGCATTGGTCACGGTGTCTGCTCACTGCAGTAAAACCCTGACTAATACGCCTGACATTCATCAGCTGTGCCATGTTTGCTGAATGACTGAACGAACTACAAGTCATGCATCTGCTCCCTCCATCCAACCTTGGTTCATATCTCAATCTGTCCTATTCTCAGTTCCTGAATGACCCCCATGGGACGCCCAGCCTCCCTGACAACCACCCTATCCCATTACCTAGAGGCCTGCTTGCCTGCCTTCTCAGGCCAGAACACCTCTTTCCTGGGCCTCGTGATCTCTGTGGGCCCTGTTTGAGACAGCTTTCTCTTAGGACCATAGTTGGTTTCCTTCAGAAAGTACCAACAGCATTCTCTTAAGTTCTCCCTGCAGCACGAGCCTTTACTGGCAAACACATTGTTCTACTTATGAGATCCAAAAGGTGGCTATCAGGGAATTCTGATGGTGACAATGTTCAGGCTCAGGGACCAGCTCAGAAGTTTAGTGAAGCTGACAAGACCCAGCTGCAGTTCAAGAGTAAAAGCCAAGAAAGAGAACTTGGCCGTGTCTGGCCAACTGTTGGAGTGAGACGCTAACACCCTGGTCCACCCATCTATTCTCTTTGCAGCCGTATTCCCAGGAGCTAGAGAGGAGCAAAGCTATGTGAGGTCCGCACTGCCACGGTCATGAGCAGTTCACAGTGATTACAGGGCACCGATGCTCACAGGGCCCATGGGGCTAATAGAGGATGACAGCCATCACTGTGAGGATTTGCTATGTCTAAGGTAAGAAAGTGTGCATTTGCAAGAAGTCTGAGCTCTGGTGGATGTGCTGGGACTGAGGGATTCCTGTTATCTCAGGCGTAAATAAGGATGGCGTCTAATCCACCTGGACTGGAGTCTTCATTAGACGTGCAAGAGACACTGGGGTGCTCACACACAGAGAGCAGGGCATCTTGGGATACTGGGAGAAGACGGCCATCGGTTCCCAGAGGACAGTAAATGTGTTGACACCTTCACCTCGGATGGTAAGCCTTCCCAATTTCAAGGAGACAAATTTTCTGCTGAGTGAGACACCCGGTTTGTGGCATTTTGTCCTAGCAAGCCAATGGCCCAGGGAAAACAGTTTCTTTGGCAAGGTGTTTGGTTGGTTGGTTTGGTTGTTCTTTGCACAGGGACTGATGTACTACACAGTTGCTCACAGCTGACCCCCCCCCACACCTCCTGTGTGAATTTAGTGACCTCATAAGCTAGGGTTCCTCCTGCTGATGCTTCCAGTGCTCAGAGGGACAGCTGACAGGCAGGCTTGAGCTAACATCAAAATCAGCAATCCGTGTGACTTGTTTATCGACCGTGTGAATGAACGGCAGAACTGTGTAGGGACATGAGAATCTGCATGTACCATTCAAGTACTGAGTCCATGTATGGACACTAAGTAAGTCACACTCACTAACTTCCTAATGAAACAGCACATACATTATTGCTACTGTGATCGGTCTATCAGAGCCAAGATTTTACTAGGAGGACCGTAAACACCGTAATTCCTTCCATCAGTTCTCTTAAAAATACAAGAACAGGAAGGAAGGGAGGAGTAAAGGAGGAAGAAGAGCGGAAGAAGGGAGCACGGAGAAAAGGATGAAGGACGGACGGATGGATGGATGGATGGACGGAAGAAGGGAGGGAGAGGGAGAGGGTGGGAATGGAGAACAACAAGCAAGATAAAAAGGGAAAAATGTTGCTTTTGATGTACAACCATTCACAAACATAGTTTCACACTTAAGGTTTTTTATTTATTTACCCTAATGGAGAGCCATTATTATTATTATTATTATTATTATTATTATTATTATTTCAAAATAAGGTCTCCCTATTGTAGCCCAGGGTAGCCTAGAACTCACCATCCCCCTGCCTCAGCCTCTCAGGTGCTAAGACACCCAGCACACAGGTTTGTCTTATCACTCAGAGTCACAAATCCAGATCTCCTAGACAACTCCACGATGTACGCACACAGGTAAAATCTGTAGTGTTTGGCTGGGGTATGGTGGGGTGTACCTGTACCCCACATTATCTGGAGGTAGAGTTTAAGGGTAGCTTGAGCCCAGCCTAGGCAGCCCAATGGAAATCAATTATTAAGAAATTAAACTAGCCGGGAGGTGGCGGAGGCGGTGGCCTCTGCACACTCCTTTAATCCCAGTGCTACGGAGGCAGAGGCAGGCCAATCTTTGTGAGTTCAAGGCCAGCCTGGTATACAGAGAGTCCCGAGACAGCCAGGGCTACAGAGAGACCCTGTCTTGAAAACAAAACAAAACAAAACACAAAACACAATTAACAACAAAAAGATTAAATAAAATTTACAAAACGACAACAAACTATGTGTATCTTCAGGAAGGGACGTGCCCCGGAGTCTTTACCTGGGCCAGAGACTCCATTAGGTTCCTCACAACCTTGTCCTGGTCTTCTGTCAGGATCCTGTGAAGGGTCGCCCGCCTTTCGCTATCCTTTCTCAGCATAAAAAAGCCGGAGTCTTTCTCTTCAGGGGACGGGGGCGCACTGTGATCTTCAAAGTTTTCATCCGGAATGCTGTGATAAGGAAAATAACGTAAATCAGGGGTTCCTACACAGAGCGACAGTCCACAGGATTTGCCTTTTGGGACCCACGAGTCAGCTCTTTACCCCAGGAACAGCGTCCGGATCCCTTTCCCGTCCTTTTCTCCACAGGACTTAGCTCTGGTTTTGAAGGAGAAGGGGTCGGCCTTCAGCTCTGTGTCCGGAGAAACGGAGCCATACTCGCTGCTGCTGCTGGTGTCTTCTACCAGGACAGGGACCGGCAGCGAGATGCTTCTAAGATACTCTGATAGGAGGAGAGAGAGAAGGTAGCAAACGCGTGAAGAACTTGACACGTATGGGCACGCGTGTGAAACAGACCGGTATCCTTGCCATGCCCTGACTGAATGAATCAAGCTGTGTAGGAAGCTGATCATGGGATCAACTGACCCTGCCTCACTCAACATAACAGGGGTAGGCGGACCAGGGTTCAGCCAGGAAAGGCTCCCTTGCACCCTGAGAGAAGCCGTCTCTCAGAAGAAAGGAGCATCCCGCAGGACGGAAGAACTAGGCTGCAGGCTCAGCAGGTCCTGGGCTTCCATTTTAACTGATGACGTAAATTGACATTTACGGGTCTCACTTCCCACATCCGGAAACAGGGTGGCATGTACGATTTTAAATTTTACAGCTATATCCTCATGGGTGGGAAGGTACGCCTTAGTATCTGTGGCTGCCTTGAAAGTAGGAAGGGATGGGGTGTCATGGGTCTAAGCCACAGGTTCTAATCCTGCTTCACCTAAGACAAACAGGCTGACTGCCCACCACATGTCCCGGCCTAAGGAGGCACTCGAGAAAGCATTCTTTGCTTAAAAAAAAAAAAAAAAAAAAAAAGGCTTTGGAAACCAAGAAACCTGAGGCCCTCCCTAGCTGCCAGGCAGGAATCCCACTGCAAACTCATGCATCTGCTTGGCTTTGATGGGAGCTCCCCACATTTCATTCCAAACTGTTTTAAAAAGACAGTAAATTTTGCCAGAAACATCTTTAATGTCTCAACATTACAAACACCTCTTACTAAAAATAAGGCGAGTGTAAAGTCATAAAAGAAGCACGCATGGTTGCTTGGAAACCTCTTTTCACTTGATTTCTGTTAAGCCTGGTTGAGCTGATCTCGCCCGAGTCTCAGAGACAGTGGATAACCCCACTATGGCAGGTTAGCCATCATTACAGGGGTGCTGGCCACAGACCACCAGACAAACACCCACAGTGCGACAACCCACTCCTCTCTCTGCTTTACAAATACCCAAAAGCAGGACGACCATCTTAGCTTCCCTTCTGTTAGAAGAAATCCTGGCAGAGACCGCCTAGGTGAGGAAGGGTTTACCTCAGGCTACAGTTCTAGGTCAAAAGCCATCACTTCAGGGACCAAGCAAGGGACCCAAGCCAGGAAATGGTGATGCTCACATGACTGGGTTCTCAGACCAATCAAGACAGCCTCCTGCAGACAAACCCAATGGCCACCCTGATCTGACAATTCCTCACTAACAGCTTCTTCCCGGAAGATTCCAGACTGTGTTGAGTTGACAAGTAAAACCAACAACAGGGGGGCTGGGGATTTAGCTCAGTGGTAGAGCGCTTACCTAGGAAGCACAAGGCCCTGGGTTCGGTCCCCAGCTCCGAAAAAAAAGAACCAAAAAAAAAAAAAAAAAAAAAAAAAAAACCAACAACAGGCCTTTTATTTCTCCTTTGGCTCCTCTAGGTTGTAGATGTGTGTGTGCGTGCGTGCGTGTGTGTTAATGTTGTATGCTGCACATGTAACTAAAGAAAATATATTAAAAAACTATGTCATAATATTAATGGTAGTTCTTTCTAGAAGATATGACTTAGGGTGAAAACATTTTCCAAACTTTCTACCATAAACAAATTTTTTGTACGTGCATACAGGTATGTATGTGTTTGCAGATGTATATGCATGTGTTTGTGCATATACATATGGGCCCAAAGGCAAACTCTAGTATTGTTTCCTAGGCACTATATGTTTATATTAAATATTAAATAAATGTGTATATTAAATATATTAAATGAATATATATTATTTATATATGTGTGTGAATATATATGTATACATATATACACTGCCTTGCTTCCCACCTTGAGAATAATGAACTGAACCTCTGAACCAGCCTCAACTAAGTGCTGTCCTTTACAAGAGTTGCCTCGGTTGGGCTGGAGAGATGGCTCAGCGGTTAAGAGCACCTGACTGCTCTTCCAGAGGTCCTGAGTTCAATTCCCAGCAACCACATGGTGGCTCACAACCATCTGTAAAGAGATCCGATGCCCTCTTCTGGTGTATCTGAAGACAGCTACAGTGTACTTATATATAATAAATGAATAAATAAATCTTTAAAAAAAAAAAAAAGAGTTGCCTCGGTCATGGTGTCTGTTCACAGCAGTAAAACCCTAGCTAAGGCAGGTAGCAAAAGGGCTTCAGTAAGAACTTGATTGAGCTAGGCTCAGGCTGTAATCTCAGCACTTGGGATACCGAGGCAGGAGGAGGCCAGGAGCCGGCCAGGTGGGAAAGGTGTTAATTTGTGAATCAGTGAGGCTCTCCCTCCTCCAGTAAAGGAGGAATCAGCACCATGATCACTTGAACTTCAAAAGCAGAACTGGTATCCTGGGAATGAACAGACCATACTGTTTGCACGAGCAGCTAAGACTTTCCTATCTTGTGCTTCTGTAAACGTATTCATGTGAGGTGTACGCACGCCTGTCTACAGAGAAGGAGCGAGGCCTTCAGTTAGCCTACGTCGTGCCTCTCTGGCCTCATTAGGTGGTTTGAATAGCCAGCAAGGAGAAAGCCCGAGTCTTGTGAGTTTCAAGGTTGCTATGGATACTGATTGCCTAAAAGGAGGCCTAGTGGGGTAAAAGTCTACATGCTTAAAGGCGGAACCCAGGACCTGTCAATCACCTTAAAATGAAAAGGACTTCTGGGGACAACACGTGTAGTCCTGGCTCTCCTCAGCCTGAGGAAAAAAATCAACCCGTGGACCTGGTTCTAAATTGCTTCTCTTGTTAAGCCCAGCCTCGTGAAAACAATCAAAATGTCTCCAAGGTTTCTGTTCTCTAAATATTAATGATATAACATACCATTTACATATTATGATGAGAAAGAATACAAGATGGGAGGGGGAAATCTTTCTAGTAGGCAGGAGGTGTCATTTGATGATTCAAGGCAAGATGTCTGGAGCTCAAAAGAAGTTTGGGTCAGAGGTGTGACTTCAGTCACCAGTGATTGCAATGTAATTCAAAGCAAGGAATGCCCACCCTAGTTTAGGGACAGGTAACACACCCTTCCAGAATACCAATATTTTATAGAAAGGGAAGAGAGAGGCATCGGCAATGGAGAATGATGAGGCCCAGTCATGGGACGAGAGGATAGGTAGATGAGTTATCAGAGAGGCCGGCACAGGGCATGGCTGAAATGAGACAAAACAGGCTTTCAGGCAAGAAGGCTCTGAGAAGTGGTGAGCTGAGGAAGTTCCTCTTGGATTTACCTCCATGGGCCTCACTGGCAAGTTTAGTCAAAGCGGGTTCAGAGGTCAAGTGGAAGGGCAAATACTAGACTGCAAGGAATAGAAAGCAGAGAAGGCACTGTCTGAGGAGGATCAGGTCATGACAGAAGCCACCAGAGGCGAGTGTATATGACTTATATGGGGGAGGGGGGCGCTGGGTGGAAAGGACCCTTCTGGGCTCCTGGCTTTTGGTGGTTGCTGTCTGTCATTAGGGCTAGGAAGAAGGAAAGGGGTACTTGGGTTCCATTTACATACTTATGGGGGATCTGTTCTAGATTGTTTGGCTTGCTTTCTCATGTTCTAGAGCTCTGCAGGCTGAGAGGAAGAGCTATGCTTCCCCAGTAACAAGCTGACAGGTCTTGAACAGCGCCGACACTCGGATCCCAACTCAGACAGGGGAGTACAGTGCTCAGGCTGTGGGATGGGAGCTGGAAAGGGTTTCGAGTCGCTGGCAGTCTTACTGCCAATGCCCTGCCCGGTCCCACGAAGCCTGAGGCTATGAGGAGCTGGCTGCAGAAATCTTGAGAGGGGTTGATGGAAAAGAGTGTGAGTCCAAAATCCTCTAAAGGAAAGCTTTACCGGAAGGCCAGGGTTTGGTTGGGGAAAGGGACAGGTGGTCCCATCTAGGGATGGGACCCAGGTTGGCAAGAATTCCCATCTAGAGGAAGAAGGGGGGCTGCTATCTCAATGGAAGTAGCTATGTTCTCACTTGGGGAAAGTGAGAGTTTGTCACAATTTCTGTGAGGAAATCTCAGATTAGAAGAGCTATTCAGGGGCAACTGGGACCTGCTAGGTTCCCCACTCACACAATCTAGGGACAAAGCTCCCCTCCAAAACAAAGCCTGCCGGCTTACCTGTCTCCAGTTGCCCAAGCCTTGGAGAACGGTCCCCACACCTTAGCTGCTCTAAGTTGGCTGAACTTTCTCAAGAGAACAGGAGCCCGGGCTACACTTGCAGGCCGTGGGCAGGGCCAGGTGTTGTTGTAATGACTAGCAAGCATGCAGTTAGTCCAGGTAAAAGGATCTGAGTCTGAGTCACTTCTACCCACCGATCGTCCATCGCTAACATCCCTTGTGCTAGATGAACAGCGCCATTGAACCAGTGACATTAAATAAATAAACCATCCTCCACCTAGCTAGAAGAATGATGACTGGTTTCACCCTACAACGTGGTAGCTGGAAGACTCAGATGATTAATTATTTATATTAACTAACATCTAAATAAAAGACCAGTGCCCCAGCCATAGGCACCGTTTTTGAGTGTGAGACAACCACATAGGGTCTGGTGGCTTACGTACCGGATGGTGAAGACATAGGACACTTCTGTTGTTAGAAAGTTATGGACTCAGTGCTGGTCGGTGAGCCCATTCCAGATCAAGCTCTCCTCCTGCTCTCTGCCCCTCTGCTAATTCTTTAGCATTTGGCGACGAGCCCTGTGGGATCCAAGCCTGAACACTTTGTCCACTTTTGTCCTCTGCACACATGCTAACCAGAGGTAGTATTAAGCCACCTTGTTCCTGGTAGGGAAGTTGTTTGTGCTCTACCCAGGCATAGGGATATGACCTATAAAATACACCCAGGGAAAGGGGATAAAGAAAGGTTTTCTGTCGTCTAGAAACCCCAGTCATGGTCACGGATGTAATGGGTTGGAGGCACAAAGGTGGCAGAAACCCCGAGGACAGCGAGATGGTACTTTTGCTCCTGGTTCAGGCTAGCATGTGTGTCTTACCTGCTACATGGGGATGTAGGGGATGGCCCCTTCCTTTGAGGGCAACCTTGTTCAGGTAGGGGGCGGGTAGATCATGGAGGAATAATCTCTGGGAGGGGGAAACTCAAGAGAATTTTGAACAGGAGAATCCTGAGGGCCATAAGGGAAAGAGCAGGGAACTGCAGGCTGTGGGAACAGCCTCTGGGGAAGCGGGTGCTGAGCACAGGAGGCGGGAGGCAGTAAGAACAGTCACAACCACCTTTGAAGTACCTGTGTTTGTCACCTCAGAGGGTAAGTCACGTTCAACGTCACTCAGTCCACAGGGAACTCAAGTCTGACTCCAACACCCATCCACTGACTCTCTAAAAATCCCAAGACCTTATAATAGCTTACCTAGAGTTGGACTATAAAGCTAGGGCGGAGTCTAGATCCCTGCAGAGTTATCCTGAACACAGAGGGGAAGGACCCAGGAGCCACAGCCAACCAGCAGAGATAACCTGAAATCTCATGCTCACCGAAAAGGCTGTGAGTCGAAGTGAGCCCAGTTAAGTTCACGGAAGTTCACGTATGTGGGTGGGAAAGGTTTCCCACAAATGAAAACCATGACCTGTAGAAGGGACCAAGTGATGCCAGACCGAGAGGCCGGGCACGGCCCCCACGCTCCTTCAGAACACTAGTATTGTCTCAGAATCAAATCTGGGAAGCAACCAGCACAGCGTGACAGCTGAAATAAGCTTCTGCATGTCACGTATGAAGAAGAGATAACAGAGGCCAAGGGATCAAAACTGACTTCTGTGCCATGTGGGGTGCTCAAAAAACTAAGAAGCACTGTGGGGTAGACCCTGAGGAAATGCAGGGGCTGCTTTCCATATCCCAGGATGCCCGTGGATAACGGAGGCAGCAACCTAGTCCTGTCTTAGAGCCAGCTCCCAACTCAGAATCACAGAAGGACAACCGTAGTGACAGTGACTGGAGAAAGTCTGGGGACTGGGGAAAGCCTGGGCCTCTACTCTAGGCTGACTGGCTCTGAGGCAGCTGAGCAGCGGGCTGAGACCTGCTGGTGCTAACCTCCTGCCACAAAGGACATTAAAGCGCTCTCACTCCCACCAGCCGCCCACCACAGCCAGGCGCCTCCCCCCATTACTCTTTGAAATGCTTTCGTTGACCTGAGAGCAAACTGGACTTCTCGGTTAGGATTCGCAAACACAACTCTTTGCCCACTAGAGTGCAGTGTACTGTCCTAAGATGCCCAAAGAAGGTGTCATCCCCCCCACCCCCCAAAAAAAAGGCCTAAGTAGCCAACTGGCTCACAGATTTCATCCAACTGATGATTTAAGAAAATGGTCACTACCCTGCACTCAGGGAGCAATGATTCGGGTCTTCGTTATGGAAGAGGCATGTGTTTGTACAGGAAGGAGCTGAGCCAGGCTCACAGCTGTGTGAATCCTTAGTGTTCAGACTCCTCCCAGGTAAGCTGTGGTGGGGAGGAGAGCAAGAGGGAGAGGAGGAGGAGGAGGAGAAAGGGGGAGGAGGGGGAGGAAGAGGAAGAGGAGGAAGAGGAAGAGGAGAAGGGGGAAGAGGGGGAGGAAGAGGAAGAGGAGAAGGGGGAGGAGGGGGAGGAAGAGGAAGAGGAGAAGGGGGAGGAGGGGGAGGAAGAGGAAGAGGAGGAAGAGGAAGAGGAGGAAGAAGGGGAGGAAGAGGAAGAAGGGGAGGAGGGAAGAGGAGGAGGGGGAAGAAGAGGAGGAAGAGGAAGGGGAGGAAGAGGAAGAAGGGGAGGAGGGAAGAGGAGGAGGGGGAAGAAGAGGAGGAAGAGGAGGAGGGGGAAGAAGAGGAGGAGACCATAAAAAGTGTGGCAATGTATCAGTCACACTTTGCCAGTTCTCAGGTTAGTGGGCAAGAGTAAAACCCAACTCACCATTCGATCCAGTCGAGAGAGCTGTGGGGGGAGGGGAAAAAGCAAACAGTGTACATTAGCGCCGTCGTTAAACTGGGCAGTCAGTAAAACCCGAGCCCTTGAAAGGGGTCAATGTCGTTTCCTGCTATCCATCTGCCCATCCTTATCTAAGTCAAACACCCGAATGCCAAAGACAAATGGGTCTGTTACCCCATCTCTCCTGAAATGAATTATGGAGTCACTGACAAAAATTCGCTTATAATTTACACCTCTATGTTAATCGTTGCTAGCAACCAGACGCCCTGTATTCCTTCCTCCTTTCCTTTCTTTCCTCTCATTTTTGACAACTGTTCAGAAACAGTCCCTGGGAGGTGGCGGGTATTTTCTACGGCCTCCAATTAAAAGGCTTCATTAACTAGATGCTTGGGAATTTAATAGTTTTGTTACAGCCGGTAGCCCACTGGTGGCAATGTGGAGTTTCCACCCTGAAGGACCAGAGTTACCTCTTTCACACTGTAGCCTTTATTTCCCAATGCTAGAAAGTCCTGGCGGCTGATACAGTAACCACAGTCTATGGGCTGGGAGGTCATTACGGAGGAGGCCCCAGCATTTGGGGAATGGATAGTGATGTGACTTCCCGATACAGAAGCAGATGCCTGAAAGCAACGTGCTGTTTGCACCAATTAATTTCCAGTGACACAGTAAGTGGATGCTCCTTATAGAAACGCTCTTCCCTTTAAACACTTACTATTTAGAAACTGACCCACACCCTCTCCGTGCAACCACGTACCAGAGAGTTTGGGCTGTGTCTTCTTCTTTTTGCTGGAAACTTTTAGGAACTCATCAACAAGCAGGTCATTAGCACAGGCTCTCTTGTCAGGGTCTGGTTCAAAACACTTCAGTATGAACGCCTTGGCCTCGGCAGACATGGACTCTGGGATCTCGGGGTGGACCTTAAACATCCCCACCTAAAGCGAAATCAGAAGCAGACTGAGTCTCCCAACAGTCCTCTCTCACTGCATCCCCTCACTTGCCCCTTTTTCTTTCTCTCCTCGCAGTGGTCACCAGGGCTTCATGCATTAAGTGGCCTGACACTGCACTGTGTCCCCAGCCTGCCCTGTGGCGTTTCCTCAGCTGATCTGAGATGTGCTTTCCGCAGACTACAGGGCACTTCCAGACTTTTGTAGCTTTAGCAACGATGCAGGAAGGGTAACTAGCCAAAGACAAGGTACAGGGTAATAAGATGTTCCTTCAAAACCCGTGAACGCTCTAATATACACCGCACTCTAAAAAAGATATTTTGCTGAGCTCACTGAGCTGTTCAGAGCAGCTATACGGTAGGCATGGGGGCCGCAGTTTTTCTGTTTGCAGACATCACGGAACCCTCTCTGCAACTAGGTGAACTATCGTCCTACTTACCCCCATGAGGAAAACAGGGCTTCAGAAAGAAGCACCTTGATTTGTTTTGCTTAAGGCTCATGTTCCTTCCCCATCTCAAATCACCACTGTCAAGAAATATTTAGGAGCACTTTGAAATTAAAGCATATTTTATACTGCAGTTAGAATCAACTTCTATTAGTATCTCAAAGGGTCGGGGCAGGTGAGATGGCCCATTTAAAAGCACTTGACAATCAAGCCTGAGAACCTGATGTTTGACCCCTGGGACCCAAGGTGGAAAAGACACGTTGTCCTCTGGCTCTTCACATACATGACAGCAGGTGCACACACACACACACACACACACACACACACACACACACACACACACACACACAAACTCACTCACGGTTTCACACATTCTGTACAACTCAATGATGTCTTCATGTACCTTGTTATATACAAATGTATCCTAAGAAGTAATGATGGATTTGTAATAACTATTTACCCTTGATGTCAAAAAATAATTCTAGGTGCTTTGCACAGATTATCTCATATCCCTCAGAAAATTCCCGTGAGAGAACCTGCTTTGCTCCTTACTCTGTACCTATCGATAAGGGGGTTCAATAATCTATCTGCCCAATGTTCCATGCACGCTGACCCTGCTGGAGCCTGCATCGGAACACGGTATAGCAGTGTCAGGGGCTGTGGGATCCAGCCTGAGACCTTATCGCTTCTCATGAGCAGTGGAGGCTGCCTTCCAGGGCCGGAGGTGTGCGAACTATCACCTGATAATTACCACATTAGGGATAATAAACAGCATCTTCTAAAAGTGCTGTCGATGGAGCTTAGTGTAAGGGATAGAACTCAGAGATTCCAATTCTCTTCATTTGCATACCAGCTTTTCAACAAGTGTGAGGTAGATCGCCCTTGGTACAAACACGGACGGTACACAAGTATCACAGGGTCCCTGGCAAGAAGCCATCTGCAGAGGGGCAAGGGCTGTGTAACCAGCTGAGGCTAACAGTTACGCTCAGAGGTCCCTGCGGTACAGAGCAGGGACCGGAGCTTCCTGGGAGACAGGCAGCTTGGCTGGGAGGACTTTAGGGTCACTGCCTTGTCCAGACCTCTGCTGTCCAAATTTCAGGCCTGTATATTTCTATATCACTGCCCTCTGCACCCGGGGTGGGGGTAGGGGTGTGTTCTCACTTTCCAGAATTACTTATGGGAAAACAGACAGAAGGAACAGTCTAGGGAAATAAAGTTGGTTTACTCAAGACGGCAATTATATCCTTTATATGAATGGATTCTTTAAACCTTTGTTGCAGATTTAAATGTTACTTTGTGGAATTTTTGTGTTCCTACGTGCCTTACCACTGCCACAGATCCCCAGGCCCTCAGAATGCTCTTACAATTTTCTTACATGGGAAACGCCCACACTGTCTCCCAGAGTGTAGAGTCCTGTGTCATTTACACTGGGTTGTAAGAAGCTTACACGGAATCTCAGTTTAGAACGGAGGAAACTGAGGTGAAGGCGTAGGGTGGACTGCAGTGGGGGAGAAAAGCTCTCCTCGACCCCGACTGTGGCTCAACAAGTGCTTCCTGGAGCTTCTCCCCTAACAAACTCTGATACCCATGCATGCACAAAACACCCGTCAGCTATACGAATCTTTCACCCCTTTGTGTTTAACGTGTCTTGTGTGTGACCTTGAACATGGCTGCCTGGGGCTCTCCTAGTTCATAAAACGGTGGTTTTCCAGTAGCCATTTCGATGATCGTACAGCCCAGTGACCAAATGTCAGCGGCCTTTCCATAGCCTCGTGGTCCTTTATCGATGATTTCTGGCGCCATATACTGAAGGGTACCTGGGAATAATGCAAACACATTTCCACTTTAGAAAGGCAAAGAGGGATACCTAAGGATCATTTTAAATTTTCCACATAAATAAAACAATTAAGAAAAATATGATTCAGGTCCCAATATCTCATCTTTCTCCGAGATCCAGCATTCTCTGCAGTTAGTAAAAGTAGAAATGTACGTGTTCACACTGGACTTGTATCACTGAAACAGAACAGTTCATCGATAGCATTTGGTTATGCGTGGTTTAAGGCTAATGTGCCCCTCTAAGGGATGCCTTAGAGCCTTAACCATAGTTGGTCGGTTTGGTGGTGTTGTTGTTCAGAACAGTAGGGAATACAATATATATATTTCTGCATTCAGTTCTTCCAATCTATGACGACTCTATGTGTACTTTTCCAGAGAAAAATCTAGTTCTTTCGCTGATCTCATTCAAGCTATATAGTCCCCAGTTCCTGAACCTAGTATTTGACTCATAGATTCCCATCGTGGAGATCACTGTGGTTGGAGAAATGAGCTGGGACAAAGGCGAGTCCCAGTGCCACCAAAGATGGGAGCAGAACAGTGGTTATGAGACGCGGCCGGAAGTATGGACGTGAGAGACTGGGCGATGGGAGTCAGTCAGCACTGTGTGATAGAAACTAAGGAGAAAGACGTCTACCCCATGGCAAAGACAGGAGGTAGCAATAAACAAGAGTGTGCTTGTGTTACAAACAAACAAAAACAAACAAACCAACCCAACAACAACAAAAACCAAGAAACTAGAAAGGGGATTACACGGTACCCATCAGTTGTGCAATCCTTCATGTCTCAAGAGGAAGGACCCACACGGACAGACCTATGGATGAGCAGACAAAAATAACGAGCACCGGGATTCTGAGAGCTATGATGAAAAATAATTAAAAAACTTCTGGTGTGCGTGGCTCTGTATATTAAATATATACAATTCCTACTGTGGGTCTTAGCAAGACTTTAAGGTAGCGGTTCTCAACCCATGGGTCGTGACCCCTCTTGGAGTCGAACAACCGTCAGATTCTGCGTTATCAGATGTTTACATTATGACTCATGACAGGAGCAAAATTACAAAGTAGCAACGAAAATAATTTTATGGTTGCGGGGGTGGAGGAATGGGGGGATGAGGGGCTGGGGGGGGAGCTCACCACAATATGCAAAACTGTGTTAAAGAGCCACCACTTTAAGACGGTTAAGAATAAACTGTTTAATGGATCAAAGACAGGTCACGAACCCCGCTTTGAGGTAAATAGTAAGAGTGGACAAGAATAAACTGAGCAGGAGAGGGGAGGAGGTATGCAGAGCCAGTGGGAGACAGGGTGTGGTGGAGAGGGGCAGTGGAGGGAGCCTTTTGGTGTTAGTTCTGGCTTTGAGGAAATGCAGGAAAGGCTTTCCTCCTGGTGCTAGGTGAGTGAGAAGCAGGGTCTGAAAGGCACTGGGCTCCAAGGCAGGATACACCTTGTCAGACATAAGGGCTTTGGCTCTGTTTACTCTGCATGGAAGTCACTGCAGGCTCTGGTTGACATTTTGGCTGCAATGTTGAGGGTGAACAGGAGGGGGCAGAAGTGGAAGCAGAGAGGCTGTGCGAGGCAGCCGGGACAGGAGAGCTGTGACACCAGAAGGGTGACAGCCCATCCCGCTTCTTCCTTGATGGTGGGACTGCAGCGTGAGAAAAGGCGCCAGTGACAGCCAAAGTCTCGAGTGGCCCTCAGTGGAGATAGGCAAGAGTGTGGGTGGGAAAGGTTTGAGGAGAAGGTAATTAATTCCACTTAGCATGTTAAGTCTAGTTCAAACCTCAGATCTTTACTAAACAGTCTTGTGACCTTGGGCAAGCGATTTAGTCTCTTTGAACCTTAATGTTCTCACCATAAACCAGGATAATGATGCCTCATAATTAGGGTTTATGTACAAATTTCAGTGTGTACAATGCACCATGCACCCAAGCAAAGTATGCAGTCAGAACACTGTAAGTGATGACTACCCTCTGCCTTGCCCCTCACCCACATCACCACGGTCTGAAATAGAGCCAGGTCTCTCCTACATTCAGCAACGGTGATGAGGCTTCTTGACCCCGAGACAATCAGGACTACAGAGCCCACTGTGTTGAAAGAACCAAGGCCTGCACACCAGGGCTCTCAGATCAGCACTAAAGAGAGATCTGAGTGCATTAGTCATACACTGTACACATTGCCTTCCTGTGTGGCCAGTGGGAGAGGTACGGGCCCAGGGCCCCCGGTGAGGACTCCTTCCCTGCAATGCCTTGGGAGATTAAGGACAAAATTTCAAGATGAAAAGAAGATATTAAATCAACATCCTGCCCTCAAACATTGCAGAAGTAGGAATTCTCATCTCCCAAGTTGCTAGGTCTGGGCAACATCTAAATCTCGGCTTGCCAAGCTGAGGGAGAATGAGGGAAGAAGTGCAAACATGGGGGGAGTTGCTAGTAGGCTTGAGTTCATTTTAAAATACGTCGTAAATATGGGCAATCCTGTGTCTGAAATACATCAGAGTGTAGGAGGCGGTGTAGACTGGTGGATCTGAGAGACATGCAGGATCCCTCCCCTCCTCCTGCCCGCCTCTGAGGACACCAGCACAGATGCAGAGTAAGCCGGGGAGGAAGGTGGACTGCAAGCTAGTGTGAGAAGAGCAGAGAGAGAGAGAGAGGAAACCCTGAGCTCAATCACAGACAAACTGCCGTGACCACTGGAGATGTCTCCCTCTTCTTCCCACCAACGTCCCTATTTGCAAAACGGAGGCGTTTCCATCTACCACAGAGGATTCGAAAACGGGGACATCTGGCCATCTTGCTTTACATTAAATAAAAAATTAGTCACAGACTCCTTAACTTTTCTTTTAAGTCAATCTCTAAATCTCTGGCCCTGCCCTCCTCCTCTAATAATGATGGCACCCAATGCTCCTGGAGAGGTAGCTTGAGAACATGGCGGAGAGACGTTTTCGCTGGCTTGGTACCTAATGGGCAGTCATCCATCTGTTGAGCTCTGTTTTCCTCTTGGCTGCCTCCACCCTCGCAGGACTCTGCCTCCGAGGCTGCTCAGTCACTGCGTTGCCTAATTTCTCATCTCCCCCTCTTCCGAGCGAGCGGATGAGTCACTTCCCCTTTTCCGAACCGAAACCTTAGGGTTATTTATATTGTGGAGTGGGGGGATTGATTCCCGGGAGAAAACAGAGTAAGAAGGAGGGAAGCCGGAGCCTAGATAGGAAGTGGTTGGAGTATGAGTAAGAATCAGAGAGGCGGGGTTGGGGATTTAGCTCAGTGGTAGAGCGCTAGCCTAGGAAGCGCAAGGCCCTGGGTTCGGTCCCCAGCTCCGAAAAAAAAAAAAAAAAAAGAACCAAAAACAAAACAAAAAAAAAAGAATCAGAGAGGCTGGGCTAGCGCATGTTTGTCAACAGCAGTTTTGTGGGAGGGTCACTGTGGCTGTAAGGCCGGTCAAGAGAAAAAAAAAAAAAAAAGACCGGGAAACAAAAAGCAAGTAAGTAGCCTTCAGTGGTTTTCGCACAGGCTGAGCCACTCCGAACCCCAAGAAGACAGAAGGGGAAGTCAGACCCGGTACACCATTTTCCAGTGAGCGTCGGGCAATCTCAGCGTCGGTGTTCGTGAGAAACCTTAGTTTATCTCTCACCTGATGCTGGGGCTTAGCAATTACACTTTTAATTATCCCAGATGTGTATCATTAGTGGCGAACGTACCTGTAAAGGTTTCGGTGCACGGGTTTATGCCAGCAAGCCTCTTGGATGTCCCAAAGTCAGAGATCTTGAGCACGCCACTGTAGGTATTAATCAATACATTGTCACCCTGGGGAAAGAACATCCCAATCAAAACGTTATCTTTTCACTGATGCTGTTTGTGGCTGACTTGAGCCTGATAAAAGTGCCCTCAGAGCAAACAATGACATCCGTACGACCGTGCTCTCCACTAAGCAGTTTATCCCAGGACAGAGTTCTTTTCAGTACAGAGTTCTTAACATAATTTTTGTTTATATGCTATCAGTTGTTTATAATCTTCTCTTCAGGTCACAGGTTCAAACACGGCCCCGAGGGGAGAGCTCACACAGTTACAGTTAGCCTGGATCACCTGTGGACTGGATCTATATAAATGACTTCCTTAACTTCCCGGGCCCTTTACATTCTCCTCTCTGTTGTTTCTTACTTTCCGTGGACTGCGTAGGACGCTAAGCCACGGTTGACACTCCTGAAGACGTAGTCAAGAGAAAACGGCCACACAGTGGCCACAGCCATCTCTGCTCATTAGCATTCCGAATTCTCAGCTCTGGATGTATTATGCTCACCATTTATCCCTTTTGGCCATGTGATCTCTGCCCTAAAGTGAACACAGCACGGACACACACGTGCTCAGGCATGTGCCCCATCCAGTATCAGTCTGGCTATGTATGGACAGGCTCCACAAGAAAAGTCCTCTCTTTGTACAGGGGTGCACCCCAGAGTAAAAGCCCTCAGCTTGCTTGCTCTAAACAGTGAAATGTCTGAAATGTCCTTTTTTTTTTTTTTTTCAACCTCCTGGTTCCACTGTTTGGCTCTGTACTCACCAAAAGGTGAATTCATTTGGTTTGTTTACAAAAGGAAGGACATACTTTAAGAACGTCAGGCTCTATCTGAACTTTATTATTTTTTGCTGGTGGAAAACGTAGGCGGTACCCTGCAAGATACAGGGATAGACATAGACCTTCCTGAACGGGACTTCATTTGCCAAGGAATTAAGCCAAACAATTAACGAGTGGGACCTTATAAACTAAAAAGCTTATGCACAACTAAAGAAACAGTTAAATCGAGCTCCCTGCACCCAAATCCCATGGGGGAGACAGCTGAACTCCCAGAAGTGAGGACAATCCTGAGATCTCAGGGCAGATGGCCACATCTGCTCATATTGCTGGCCCAAAAGGAACCTGCTTAGTGGCCTCTAGATACAGGAATATAGGAGCAGTCAACAGCAGGAACCTGCTGGTTTCTGACTGCACCCGGAACTGAACTGAACCGGTCCCACAGCTCCCTGCACCAAAATCCCATGGGGGAGAGAGAGCTGGATGCTCAGAAGTGTGGACAATCCTAAGAACTCAGAGGAGACAACTACTTTGTGCCCATATTCCTGACTCAAGATGAAACCGCCTAGTGCCATGTGTGCCCTCTGGGCACAGGGACCTAGGAGCAGTCAAGGGCAGCACCTTTTAGGTTTCTGCCTGTACCGAGAGCTGATAGTCAGTTGCCAGGAGCGCCTACACACCTGAGAGCAGAGGTAAGACCAACTCTTCTACACCAAGCAACCTGCCTGGAGGCTTCAGGTCACACAAACCCAGGAGCAGCTCTCTGTTCCTAGGTCTGGCGGAAAGAAAATAGGTCTATAGGAGTGCTGACACACAGGCCTACAGGAGGGTCAAGCCACTGTAAGAGACAGCAAGACAAGCTAACACCAGAGACAACCTGAGGGCAAGAGGCAAGTGCGGAAACCTAAGCAACAGAAACCAAGACTGCTTGGCATCATCAGAGCCCAATTCTCCCAGCAAAGCAAATACTGGATATCCAAACACACAGGAAAAGCAAGATTTGGATTTAAAAATCACATCTTATGATGATGATGGAGGACTTTAAGAAGGACATAAATAACTCCCTTAAAGGAATACAGGATAACACAAGTAAACAAGTAGAAGTCCTTGGAGAGGAAACACAAAAACAAATTAAAGAATTACAGGAAAACAAGGAATTGAGAAAAAAAAAGGAATTGAGCAAAATCATCCAGGATTTAAAAATGGAAATAGAAACAATAAAGAAAGCACAAAACAAGACAACCCTGGAGATAGAAAACCTAGGAAAGAGATCAGGAGTCATAGATGCAAGCATCACCAACATATTAGAAAAGAAAATCTCAGGGGCAGAGATACCATAGAAAACATCAACATAACTGTCAACAATAATGTAAAATGCAAAAAGCTCCTAACCCAAAACATCCAGGAAATCCAGGACACAATGAGAAGATCAAGCCTAATGATAATAGGTATAGAAGAGAGTGAAGACTCCCAACTTAAAGGGCCAGTAAATATTTTTAACAAATTTATAGAAGAAAACTTCCCTGCCCTAAAGAAAGAGATGCCCATAAACATGCAAGAAGCCTACAGAACTCCAAATAGATTGGACCAGAAAAATTCCTCTCGTCACATAATAGTCAAAACACCAAACGTGCAAAATAAAGAAAGAATATTAAAAGCAGTAAGGGAAAAAGGTCAAGTAACATATAAAGGCAGACCTATCAGAATCACACCAGACTTCTCACCAGAAACTATGAAAGCCAGAAGATCCTGGACAGACGTCATACAGACCCTAAGAGAACACAAATGCCAGCCCAAGTTACTGTATCCAGCAAAACTCTCAATTAACATAGATGGAGAAACCAAGATATTCCATGACAAAACCAAATTTACACAATATCTTCCTTCAAATCCAGACCTACAAAGCATAATAGATGGAAAACTCCAACACAAGGAGAGAAATACACCCTAGAAAAAGCAAGAAAAGCAAAAGGAACAAAACCAAAAGAAGAGAGACACACAAACATAATACCACCTCTAACAACAAAACAGGAAAAAACAATCACTATTCCTTAATATCTCTCAACATCAATGGACTCAATTCCCCCTACCCCCCAAAACCATAGACTAACAGACAGGATATGTAAAGATGACCCAGCATTTTGCTGCATACAGGAAACACACCTCAGAGACAAAGACAGACACTACTTCAGCGTAAAAGGCTAGAAGACAAGTTTTCAAGAAAATGGTCCAAAAAAACAAGCTGGGGTAGCCATTATAATATGGAAAAAAATCAACTTTCAAGCAAAAGTTATCAAAAAAGATAAGGAAGGACACTTCATATTCATCAAAGGAAAATTTCACCAAGATGAACTCTCAATCCTAAATATCTATGCTCCAAATGCAAGGCCACCTACATACATAAAAAAAGCCTGACTAAAGCTCAAAGCACACATTGCACCTCACACAATAAAAGTAGGAGATTTCAACACCCCACTCTCATCAATGGACAGATCATGGAAACAGAAATTAAACAAAGACATACAGAAACTAACAGATGTTATGAACCAAATGGACTTAACAGATATTTATAGAACATTTCATCTTAAAAGAATATACCTTCTTCTCAACACCTCATGGTACCTTCTCCAAAACTGACCATATAATCAGTCACAAAACAGGCCTTAACAGATACAAGAAGATTGAAATAATCCCAAACATCCTATCAGATCACCACAAACTAAGGCTGGTCTTCAATAATAACAAAAATGACAGAAAGCCCACGTATACATGGAAGTTGAACAATGCTCTACTCAATGATAACTTGATTAAGTAAGACATAAAGAAAGAAATCTAAGACATTTTAGAATTTAATGAAAATGAAGGCACAACATACCCAAACTTATGGGATACAATGAAAGCTGTGCTAAGAGGAAAATTCATAACTCTGAGTGCCTCCAAAAAGAAACTGGAGAGAGCCTATATCAGCAGCTTGACAGCACACCTAAAAGCTCTAGAACAAAAAGAAGCAAATACACAAAAGAGGAGTAGAAATCAAGCAGTAATGAAACTCAGGGCTGAAATCAACCAAGTAGAAACAAAAAGGACTATACAAAGAATCAACAGAACCAGGAGCTGGTTCTTTGAGAAAATCAACAAGATAGATAAACCCTTAGCCAGACTAACCAGAGGGCACAGAGACAGTATCCAAATTAAGAAAATCAGAAATGAAAAGGAAGACATAACAACAGAATCTGAGGAAATTCAAAATATTATCAGATCCTACTACAAAAGCTTATATTCAAAAACTGGAAAATCTGGAGGAAATGGACAATTTTCTAGACAAATACAGTACCAAAGTTAAATCAGGATCAGATAAACCATATAAACAGTCCCATAAGCCCTAAAGAAATAGAAGCAGATATTAAAAGTCTCCCAACCAAAAAGAGCCCAGGACCAGATGGGTTTAGTGCAGAATTCTATCAGACCTTCATAGAAGACCTCATACCAATACTGTCCAAACTATTCCACAAATTAGAAAGAGAAGGAGCACTACCAAATTCCTTCTATGAAGCCACAGCTACTCTTATACCGAAACCACATAAAGACCCAACAAAGAAAGAGAACTTCAGACCAATTTCCCTTATGGATATCGACGCAAAGATACTCAATAAAATTCTCACAAATGAAATACAAGAACGCATCAAAACGATTATCCATCATGATCAAGTAGGCTTTATCCCAGAGATGCAGGGATGGTTCAACATATGGAAATCCATCAACTTAATCCACTATATAAACAAATTCAAAGATCATTTCATTAGATGCTGAGAAAGCATTTGACAAAATTCAACACCCCTTCATGATAAAAGTCCTGGAAAGATCAGGAATTCAAAGCCCATATCCAAACATAGTAAAAGTCATATACAGCAAACCAGTAGCTAACATCAAACTAAATGGAGAGAAACTTGAAGCTATCCCACTAAAATACAGGACTAGACAAGGCTGCCCACTCTCTCCCTACTTATTGAATATAGCACTTGGAGTCCCAACCAGAGCAATCAGTCAACAACAGGGATACAAATTGTAAAGGAAAAAGACAAAATATCACTATTTGCAGATGATATGATAGTATATTTAAGTGACCCCAAAAGTTCCACCAGAGAACTACTAAGCCTGATAAACAGCTTCAACAAAGTGGCTGGGTATAAAATTAACTCAAACAAATCAGTAGCGTTCTTCTACTCAAAGGATAAACAGTCTGAGATAGAAATTAGGCAACTGACACCCTTCACAATAGTCCCAAATAACATAAAATATTTCGGTGTGACTCTAACCAAGCAAGTGAAAGATCTTTATGACAAGAACTTCTAGTCTCTGAAGAAAGAAATTGAGGAAGATCTCAGAAGGTGGAAAGACCTCCCATCCTCGTGGATTGGCAGGACTAATATAGTAAAAATGGCCATTTTGTCAAAAGCAATCTACAGATTCAATGCAATCCCCATCAAAATTCCAACTTCATAGAGATAGATAGAGCAATTTGCAAATTAATTTGAAATAACAAAAAACCCAGGATGGTGAAAACTATTCTCAAGAACAAAAGAACTTCTGGGGGAATCATCATCCCTGACTTCAAGCAGTATTATAGAGCAATAGTGATAATAACTGTATGGTATTGGTACAGAGACAGGCAGGTAGATCAGTGGAACAGAACTGAAGACCCAGAAATGAACCCACACAACTATGGTCACTTATTCTTTAACAAAGGAGCTAAAACCATCCAATGGAAAAAAGATAGCATTTTCAGCAAATGGTGCTGGTTCAACTGGAGGAGAGCATGTAGAAGAATGCAAATCGATTCATTCTTATCACCCTGTGCAAAGCTTAAGTCCAAGTTGATCAAGAACCTCCAAATAAAACCAGATACACTCAAACTAATAGAAGAAAAAGTGGGGAAGAGTCTCGATCACATGGGCACTGGGGAAAATTTCCTGAACAAAACATCAGTGGCTTATGCTATAAGATCAAGAATTGACAAATGGGCCCTCATAAAATTGCAAAGCTTCTGTAAGGCAAAGGACACTGTCATTAGGACAAAATGGCAACCAACACATTGGGATAAGATCTTTACCAATCATATATCTGATAGAGGGCTAATATCCAAAATATACAAAGAACTCAAGAAGTTAGACTCCAGAGAGTCAAATAACCCTATTAAAAATGGGGTATAGAGCTAAACGAAGAATTCTCAGCTGAGGAATATTGAATGTCTGAGAAGTACCTGAAGAAATGTTCAACATCCTTAGTCATCAGGGAAATGCAAATCAAAACAACCGTGAAATTGCACCTCACACCAGTCAGAACGGCTAAGATCAAAAACTCATGGGAGAATAGATGCTGGTGAGGATGTGGAGAAAGAGGAACACTCCTCCATTGTTGCTGGGATTGCAAGCTGGTACAACCATTCTGGAAATCAGTCTGGAGTTTCCTCAGAAAATTGGACATTGAACTACCTGAGGATCCAGCTATACCACTCTTGGGCATATACCCAAAAGATGCTCCAACATATAACAAAGACACATGCTCCACTATGTTCATAGCAGCCTTATTTATAATAGTCAGAAGCTGGAAAGAACCCAGATGCCCTTCAACAGAGGAATGGATACAGAAAATGTGGTACATCTACACAATGGAATATTACTCAGCTATCAAAAACAATGACTTTATGAAATTCGTAGGCAAATGGATTGGACTAGAAAATATCCTGAGTGAGGTAACTCAATTACAGAAAAAACACACATGGCATGCAGTCACTGATAAGTGGATATTAGCCCAAAAGCTCAAATTACCCAATATACAACCCCCAGACCACATGAAACTCAAGAAGGAAGATGACCGAACTGTGGATGCTTCACTCCTTCTTAAAAGGGGGAACAAAAATATCCATAGGAGGTGATACGGAGGCAAAGGTTGGAGCAGAGACTGAAGGAATGGCCTGCCCCACATGAGACATACATACATACATACATACATACATACATACATACACACACACACCAAAATTAGATAACATGGATGAAGCTAAGAAGTGCATGCTGACAGGAGCCTGATATAGCTGTCTCCTGAGAGGCACAGCCAGAGCATGTCAAATACAGAGGTGAACGCTAGGAGCAAACCACTGAACTGAGAATGGGACCCCATTGGAGGAATTAGAGAAAGGATTGAAAGAACTGAAGGGGTTTGCAACCCCATAAGAACAACAATGCCAACCAACCAGAGCTCCCAGGGACTAAACCACTACCTAAAGACTACACATGGAGCGACCCATGGCTCCAGCTGCATATGTAGCAGAGGATGGCCTTGCTGGGCACCAGTGGAAGGAGAAGCCCTTGGTCCTGCCAAGGACAGACCCCTAGTGTAGGGGAATGTCAAAGGTAGTGAGCAGGATGGGAGGGTGGTTGGGGATGGGAACACCCTTAAAGAAGAAGGACGGGGGGTGGGTTAGGGGGTTTATGTCCAGGAAAGGGAATAACATTTGAAATGTACATAAAAAAATATCCAATAAAAAAAAAAGAAAAAGAAACAGACAAATCAGGAGGAAGCCCATAGATTCGGAAGGAATCTTTGCCAGCTATACATCTGATAAAGGATTAATATGCAGAATATATAAAGAACTGAAAAATCAGAGAGTCAAAAAAATAAAAAAAGAACCCCAACGGATCGGTTCATAAATGGGCTTGGGATCTGAACAGAGTTCTCCAAAGAAAAAATAAAGATGACTAAGAATTAGCTTAAAAAAAAGTCCCTTGTCCCCAGTGATTAGGGCAATGCAAACTGAAGTAACTTTCAAATTTTATCTTACCCCAGTCAGAATGGCAAAAATCAACAAAACAACAAACAACAAATGTTGGAGGGGTATGGGGAAGCCCCACTCAGTGTTGGTGGGATTGAACACTGGTGTGGAGACTCCTCGGAAAGCTAAGTCGATCCCATGACACAGCTCTTTCTCTCCTAGGCGTATGCCCAAAGGACCTGACACCCTGCCCCGATGACACTTGTTCAGCCATGATGGTCGCTGCTCTATTCACAATACCCAGGAAGTGAAGCAACCTAAATGTCCTTCAGATGACACACATATAATGGAAACGCGGTTCGTATAGGTCAAGGAACGCCACTCAGCTGTAAAGAAGCATGAAATCATGAGCTCTTCAGATAGGTGGAAGGTACTAGAAAAGATCGCGTGGAGTGAGATGACCCAAACCCAGAAAGGCGAATGCACCATGTTCTCCCTCATCTGTGGTCCCTAGCTCCAAGCCTTCAGATATGAAAACATAAACTAGACCAACCGCAGAAACCAGGAAGGCGAAAAGGAGCTACGGAGTGTGGTGAGGATCAATAGGGGGACATATCTGGGTGCAGTTGACTTGTAGAAGAAAGAGTAGGGGTCGCTTTTTGTTGAGGCAGGGTTTCTCAGTGTACCCTTGGCTGTCCTGGTAATTAGGGAGGTGGAGGGAGATTAATAAAGCAGGAGAGAAGGGGGTAAAATAACAGAAAGAATGTTTGAAAAAGTCCTAAGGAATCACAATTATCTAGCTACTAGAATTACATATAAGGCACATAAGCCTGCCTACACACACACACACACACACACACACACAACTATATATACATATATGTGTACACACACATATGAAATTTCCCATCTGGGCTGACAATGCTCCCCACAAAGCCATACACTAGCTAACAGAAGCCCAAACATCAGGCATGAGAAGAACCCTTTTGAGCTGTAGGTCAGGGATATTGAAGAGACTCCCCATACATGGCTATTACCACTGCTTCCAGAGGCTGACCGTAAGTCTCTGTTGATGTATATACCATATACTTTAGACACAGTCATAAGGGATTCAAGCTGCTTCTGATTTTAGAGCCTCCTCCACGAGGCCAAGCTTTTGTTGTACCAGAAGATACCATGCAAGCTTCCAAGGAAAGGAAGTACCCAAACCAGCATCGCACACTATCCCTAAGAGTGCACAGTGGCAAGCACGTTTACTGGTAACCAAGAGTTCTCTAACTGGACTCAAGGCCCAGTCAACGAGAGGGAAATCGAGCACAGTGCTAGAAACCCAGCCAAGTGCAAGGGACTATGAACCATGGAGGAGAACCACCATCTACCACCTTACTAAACCATCACGACTCCTAACTACATTCTAAACATTTACTCTTATGCCCACAGAA
Source organism: Rattus norvegicus (assembly GCF_021556685.1). NCBI lineage: Eukaryota > Metazoa > Chordata > Mammalia > Rodentia > Muridae > Rattus > Rattus norvegicus. The sequence continues at coordinate 16,073,704 of NC_141534.1, read as the reverse complement.
AAGGGTAGTTTTCATTTCTCATCAAGGCAACTTCTCCTTATAACAGACAGAGATCATTAAAGAAAAGTAAACTGATCAAAATGCAGAGAACAGTGACAGTATGACGCCAAGGCCCAACAACACATCTACAGCTCCTTCTCCAAAGGCTCCATGATCCATCTACAACACAGCTCTCTCATCAAAGGCTCCAGGGCCATAGCAGAAGAGAGGGCAGAAAGATTTTTAAGATCCAGAAAGTAACAGGAAGTTTGCTGTGAGGTTTCTTCTCCAAATGCCAGAGAAGTCACGCCTAGAAAGTCTCACCAACATGGCTGCTCAAACAAGACCCAGACAAGGATGACACCGATAAACACATTACCATGGAAGGGGAAATCTCATGGGGCATCGACTCTAGACAAAGAACTACAGGCCACTAAGGAGTGCTCAGAGCACGAGAAATAGAAATCTTCCCCAGGAGTCCCCAAATTGGTTATCCAATACCAAGAGGTCAACCTTGAAATCAAGTAACATTTTATACACTGAGCAGATTGTATTTACAAATTTAGGAATATATATCTCAACCATTAATGGAGGTCATACATTTGAGAGAAAGAAAGCAAGGGAGGGTCCAGGGGAAAGGTTGCAGAGAGAGAGAGAGAGCGAGAGAGAGCGAGAGAGAGAGAGAGCGAGAGAGAGCGAGAGAGAGAGAGAGAGAGAGAGAGAGAGAGAGAGAGCACCAAGGTTGATTAGTTTTGAATTTGCTTTTTCACGAGAAGCTGATGTTTTTATTTTAGGAATCTGTATAGGAATTAATAGGCCTGGCAGTTCCTCAGGAAGAGGCCACATCCTGTTCAGCATGAGAGTACTAAAGTCCATGCTACAGAGCTCCAAGAAAACACCACGGATTGGCAGCAAAGTCTACTGGCTTCAGTGGGTGAGGAAGCTGTGTCGGAAGAAGACTCGTCATGAGCATAACTGTGAACGGGGGACGAGAACTGTTACCGCTCACTTTTCCTCATTCCCCATTCACAATGATCACTCAGGACACAACCCATCGTTTTCAGACAGAATAACTCCCCAGAAAGACCCCCAAGGAGGATGAGTCGTGGCGTGTCCTACCTTTATATCCCGGTGGACTATCTGATTGTCATGAAGATATTTTAATCCTTCCAATATTTGCTTCGTATAGAAGCCAATCGTCTGCTCATTGTCTTTTAGTGGGCCCCATTTTGAACGGAGGAGAGCAGAGAGACTTCCTGTACGATAAGAGAACCCGTGGTTAAAACTCAGCCAAGCTCTTTAAATCATATACATGATGTGGCACTAAATTAAGTCGGAATGCACTGGCTTATCACAGCAGGCCAGAAGCTACTGGTTACCTGGGCTCAAGTAAGAATGTGGCACTATCCCTCTTCTGAAGGCAGTCATGATCCACAGTCTAAGTTCTAGGATGCTCGGATGCTAGCTTCAACCCAAGTCACAAGGGCTGAAACCAAAACGGTTTTGAAATGTCTGACCTGCTGATAAGCATCAAGGTTATGTCACCTACCTAACCGTTGTCACGACACAGATAAGTCAAGACCTGGACTCTAACAAATTCTCGTTCCCTCTAGCTCTGCTTCGGGGCCTTAGAGACTCACACTTCTGAAAGTAAGACAGGCGACCTCTTACCTCCTGGGACTTGCTCCATGAAGATTTTGATGAAGCCGTTCTCACTGAAGGAGCCCAGATACTGGACAATGTTCTTGTGCTTCAGATGCTTGTGTAAGGCAATTTCCTCATGCAGGGGCTGAGAGTATCTGCAAGGCACACAAATGTCAGGGCGTGAAGCATTCAGCCAGACTTCTGGAGAATTAACTTAAGCAGTGCACGCTGAAAATGCCAGCTAAACTGTGCCCACAAATAAAAAAATCAATGACCATCCGAGGCTTTTATTTCTCATAAATTCTGTGACCTTGCAGTTGCAGCTGGACAGGGGGCGGAAGATGTTGGATATTGTTCAAAGCTACTCACTCATATCAACTCGTTTCTTTTATCTAAATGTACTATTAGGGACACCTATTTTACAGACACAGGAAGTGATTAATAGATGGACGACCTCAGATCACGAAGCTCCTGACGAACTCAAGACTTGACCTAGGAGAGTAGATACTATTCACACCACTGTCTGTGTTACCACGGCAACCTGCTCCACTGGCTTCGTCACCGTAACCACCATGCCAGGGGTGGGCAAATATTCCCAATAGCTTAACAATGCCCATCCACAACTTCCCAAAGGTTCATGAACTCCTTGGTAGGAACCACAAAACCATTCATGCTCCAATCTCTTTCAGCCCGCTCGTTCAAACCCCTCACCTTCTGAATGATTTTCACCCGATCCTAAACAAAGCTCTAGGCCGAAAGGCCAAGCTGCACAACTGAGTTCAAACCCATGTGCTCAGTGTATGCAGCCGTAACAAACTATGAACGCGTTTTGTATTTCTGAATTAGCACAGCGCTTCTGATCGTTAAAGGAGGCCCTGCAAAGCGTCCCCCTTGAGAACGGCTATGGGAGTTAAGTGGCTGGCATTATGGTGTTCTCTGGAGAACGGCAGGATCAATGAGCGCTTAGGCAGGTATTGCACAGCCTGTCAAATAATAAAATTTCAACAAATCAACTTTTAGTGATTTAATTGGCTTTCCCTGGTAATTCATGACAGCATCTGGACCGAACAGACAGGAGACAGGACAGACCAGCTCAAGCTTAATGTAGTTTAAGCAGGAATGAGAAAACAACATGGTGTGAAGAACAGCGGGATGGCTTCAGGTTGTTATCCCTGCATGTATCAACGCTCAGAGGACCTACTTATTCTGATGGCTTAACCGGGCGGGCTCCTTAGACTGGACGCTACAAATCTTGATTTATGGAAGGCTCAGATCTTACGAATTAACAGATTAGGTGTAGGGGACACCAATTCCATTTTAGATTGATCTGTTGCAACCCAGAGTGGGCAGCTCAAATCAACATCATTCTTCTATTAGCTTTAGTTAATAAGCTGAGTATATTGGCGTATCAAAACTATAACTAAAGAAATCAGTGCTAGTCCTCTCTCTCTCTCTCTCTCTCTCTCTCTCACACACACACACACACACACATACAACTCTCTCTCTCTCTCTCACTCACACACACACACAACTCTCTCTCTCTCACTCACACACACACAACTCTCTCTCTCTCTCACACACACACACACACAACTCTCTCTCTCTCTCACACACACACACACACACACACACACACACACACACACACACAGAGGCTATAGGTATGAAAGGCTCTAACTACACTAAGGCAAAACTTGATTTCCCACTTTTGCTTCAGACATACTCTTAAGGAATGTTCAGATCTTCCAATGACAAATCCAGCTAAATAGAGGGGGAGCTTTTTAGAAGGACAATAACGAAGAGTAGAATCAGTGTTCAAAAATAGTGTTTTCGTGAAGCAGTGTAGGGTGAGTTCTAGCATAGTACTTCCTTGATGAAGAACCAAATTCACTTAATTAAGATGAACTTTTATAATCTGTAGAATAGTCCTCAGAAAGCTGGCAAGGAAAATAAAAGGAAATTCCCCTATGTCTCAGCCATATTTATTTCCCCCTTTAGATCTGCTTTGGGAATTAAGTGGCAGGCATTATGGTGATCCTTTAATAGTCTGCCAGTGAGGGACAGCAAGAGCACTTTGACAT